>NC_133329.1:74086556-74386556 GCF_042186555.1 Aquarana catesbeiana | reverse complement strand
CTGCGGATCGGCACACCCGCGATCCGCGGAGCGCTCGCCGACCTCGGCCATAGGAAAGGCCGCGGCTTCAGCCTAGCTCCGGAGCGGCGGCCATCTTGGTACACCCGGTGGCGGCCGCTGTATCGTCAGGAAGTGACGTTTCGTCGCCGCCATCTTGCTACACCCCACACTCCCTTGCACAGTACTGTAATGCTAGAGTGAGAAGGGGGCAAGCGGACATCTTGTTACACCCACCGGAGTTTTAGATTTAAAAGCTATTTTCCACACAAAACGGAGCTTATATGCATAATTACACTATTTGTAGATCGGACGGACTGTTTAGATGTTAAATTTTTAAAGCAGCAGCAAACCTGCTGACCTTACATGGTTGCTAATGTGACAGAACACCTCTGATTTTCACATTTAGCTGCTTTTAAAATGTAACATCTAAACAGTCCGTCCGATCTACAAATACTGTATTTATGCATATAAGCTCCGTTTTGTGTGGAAAATAGCTTTTAAATCTAAAACTCCAGTGGGTGTAACAAGATTTGTCTTTTTTTTTTGCTGATCCGAAAATGATCCGATCCGTGACTCTGATCCGAGGATCGATCCGATACGTGAGTTTTTTGATCTGTTGCACCCCTAGTTGGCAACACTGCTGAGAAAACCCCTCCTCCCTTCCTAAAGACTCCTGGGATGTGTCACATCATTTGCATAGGCCTGGAAACCAGGAAGCAACTGAAGAAATGTAAGAAACAAGTAAATATGATATACTTTTCTATTTATTTACTAATGCTAACAGCATAAGGATTACAAATAGCCAAAGTTGATTGAGAGAGTGAAGTTCCATTTTGAATAAAAGGCTTTCATTCAGGTGTATGAAGTGTATAAAGTTTGGAAGACATCCTCTGAAGACGTCATTTTGTGATGAAACATGTAGGGATGCAGCCTACACCACGTATGTCAGCACGCCGATCCAGTCCTTTTACACTCTTGCCGGCTGGACTTGTTTTTCTAAATGCTTTTTTTTGAAGACTGCTTATGTAAGTGCAACATAACCTAATTAAATTAGCTTCTGTGACAATATTACACTGTGTGCGGACCTTCCTTTTTCATATATGCCACCCTTGGATCGAGGAGAGATCTTGAGCCACTGGTCCAATCTGTTAAGCTGTCAGCTGAATACCGATACTGCCATGTCAGGCATATTCATGCATTTTGACCATTAAAAGAGAAGTATGGGTTTTGGGGGTATGTCCCCCTTCATACTTACCTATGTGGATGCAGCATCGGTCCGATGCTGCATCCCCCGACGCCTCTACACTGAGAACTGAGCGATCGAACATCGCCGATGGCTCGGTTCTCACAGCTTCCCGAGCAGAGAGCTGCTGACTGTCAATTAACAGCTCTCTGCTCTGCTCCTCCACACTCACTGGAGCGCTGAGCTGTGGAGGGGCGGGTAACGGCCATCTCAGAGGCCGCTGAGAGGCTGAGACGGGTGTCAGTCCAGGCACCTGGTGGATCCAGACTTTATTGTCGCGATGACATGGTGCCTGGACTGATTCCTGTGACGTCAGCAGTTTCTGCTGAAAACGGGGTCACAGGAGTGCAAAACTAATTGCACTCCTGTGATCCATAGGAGAAGCCCAGCCAAACGAGCTTAGGCTGAACTTCTCCTTTAATAATTTTATGGTCATTGCCTTCTGGTAAGTGGCTTTTGATCCCTTTTTAACTTGGGATACATGCTATTTTTCTTCCTTATTTTGACTACAGTGGAACATCGGATTGCTAGTAACGCGGTTAACGAGCGTTTCGCAATACGAGCATTGTATTTTTAAAAATCGTAACTCGGTTTGCGAGTGTTGTCTTACAACACAAGCACGATTCAGGCCAAAGCGGTGTGCAGTACCGCTTTTGGCCTGAGGTGGGGGGCGCCAGAGCCGAGCAGAGCCGAACATCACGTTCGGAAATGCACGGAAAGGCCCGAGTAGAGCACGGCTGACCTCGGCAAATCTCGGGTAGGAAGTCTTTCCGAGGTTTGCCGAGGTCAGCTGAAGTGTACTCAGGCTCTCGTTTCTGAGGCTCTCTGGCGCCCCCCCGCCTCTGGCAGCATGCGGTATTGCATCCCATTGAAGTCAATGCGGAACAAATAATTTTCGTTTCGATTGACTTCAATGGGCA
The DNA here is from genome assembly GCF_042186555.1 of Aquarana catesbeiana. NCBI lineage: Eukaryota > Metazoa > Chordata > Amphibia > Anura > Ranidae > Aquarana > Aquarana catesbeiana. The sequence continues at coordinate 74,384,393 of NC_133329.1, read as the reverse complement.
AAATCGCTTTGATATGCGAGTACTTTGAATTACGAGCATACTCCTAGAACGGATATTGCTCGTAATCCGAGGTTCCACTGTATCACTTTTGCACTTTTACGAATGTGCATACAGTAGGGAAAATAATTATTAGATTCCCTGCAGATTTTGGACATTTGCCCACTTACAAAGATATGAAGGGTCTATAATTTTTATCACAGGTGCATTATAAATAATAGAAATAGAATATCAACCAAAAATCCAGAAAAAACACTATACAAATGTTCTAAATGAAGTTGCCGTTCAGTGAGTAAAATAAGTATTTTATCCCCAAGCAAAACATGACTTAGTACTTGGTAGAGAAACCCTTGTTGGCAAGCACAGAGGTAAGGTGTTTCTTGTAGTTGGTTACCAGGTTCGCAAACATCTCAGGAGGGATTTTGGTCCACACTTCTTTACAGATCTTCACTAAATCCTTAAGGTTTATTGGCTGTCACTTGGCAACTCGAAGTTTCAGCTCCCTCCATACATTTTCGATAGGATTAAGATCTGGAGACTGGCTAGGCCACTCCATGACTTTAATATGTTTCTTCTTGAGCCACTCCTTTGTTGCCTTGGTGGTAAGTTTTGGGTCACTGTCATGCTGGAAGACCCATCCATGACCCATCCATGACCCATCTTCAATGTTCTGGCTGAGAGAAGAAGGTTCTCATCCAAGATTTTACAATACATGGCCCCATCCATTGGCCCCTCATAGCGGCAAAGTCGGCCTGTACCTTTATTAGGGAAACAGCCCCAAAGCATAAAGTTTCCAGCTCCATGCTTGACTGTAGGGATGGTGTTCTTAGGGTCATAGTCAGCATTTTTCTTCCTCCAAATACGGCGAGTAAAGCTAATGCCAAAGAGATAATTTTTGGTCTCATCTGACCACAGCACTTTCTCCCATTCCTTCTCTAAATCATTTAGATGTTCATTGGAAAACTTCAGACGGTCCTGTACATGTGCCTTCTTGAGGAGGGGGACCTTGCGGGAGCTGCAGGATTTTAATCCATGCTAGCGTATTGTGTTACCAATACTTTGTTTTGTGACTGTGGTCCCAACTGCCTTGAGATTATTTACAAGCTCCTCCCGTGTAGTTCTGGGCTGATCCCTCACTTTTTTCCTGATCATCCATGATGTGAAATCTTGCATGGAGTTCCAGACCGAGGGCGATTGATGGTTATATTGTATTTTTTCCATTCGCGAAAAATCGCTCCAACAGTTGTCTCCTTCTCACCAAGCTTCTTGCTGATGGTCTTGTAGCCCATTCCATCCTTTTGCAGGTCTACAATCTTGTCCATGACGTCCTTTGACAGCTCTTTGGTCTTGCCCATCATAGTGAGGTTTGAATGGAAGAAAGAGATTCTGTGGACAGGTGTCTTTTATACACATAACAAATTATCGTTAGGAAAATATTCTTAAAATGACAGGACTAATCTGTGTACCACATGAACACTTATGCCACGTACAGACGATCGGATTTTCCTACAACAAAAACCGTGGATTTTTTCCGATGGATGTTGGCTCAAACTTGTCTTGCATACACACGGTCACACAAATGTTGTCGGGAATTCCGAATGTCAAGAACGCGGTGACGTACAACACGTACGACGAGCCGAGAAAAATAAAGTTCAATAGCCAGTGCGGCTCTTCTGCTTGATTCCGAGCATGCGTGGAATTTTGTGCATCGGAATTGTCTACACACGCTCGGAATTTACAACAACGGATTTTGTTGTCGGAAAATTTGAGATCCAGCTCTCAAACATCAGTTGTCGGAAATTCTGACAGCAAATGTCAGATGGAGCCTACACATGGTCGGAATTTCCGACAACAAGCTCACATCGAACATTTGTTGTCGGAAATTCTGATCGTGTGTAGGCAGCATAACTGTAGCCCGTCTGTGGGAGCCAGAATTATTGTTGGTTGTTTGGGGATCAAATACTTATTTTACTCACTTAAATTCAACTCAATTTATAACATTTGTATCGTGTGTTTTTTCTGGATTTTTGGTTGATAGTCTATCTCTATCATTTAAAATACACCTGTGATAAAAAATTATAGACACTTAATTTCTTTGTAAGTGGGCAAACTTCCAAAATCTGCAGGGGATAAAATAATTGTTTTTGCCACTGTATATGAACTATTTCCACATATTAGACTTTATTGATTATTTATGAACTATATATTTTTGCCCAATTTAAAATATCAACGTCTATGTCCACCCAGTTTGTTTATTCTCCATTATGGGTGTTTATTCACTTATCACTATAATCATATTTTCTTTACAGGTGTTCACATTGGCATAGTGCTATCTATGTCAATCTTATATACTTGTATATTCTGAATATGTTGTATATTTCACCTATTTTTTTCATTGTTGATACCCATAAGGTAAATATTGGTCATTTTACTCTGTGCTACCTTATATTTACTACCGTATATCACTGTGATCAAGTGTCAGCTCTGTTGATAAATATTCACTGGTGTTTTTTTTTTTTATCTTGTTCTACATTTCTGCTGAACTTGTTGCTTTTAGAGAGACTCTGACAGACCATCTGGCCTAACTGTCCAAGAGATCACATAGACATGCCTTTCTTGTGTTTTTTAATTTTAGTTTAGTTTTAGGGGAAAAAAAATGTTCTTAACTGTAACTATTGTGCATGGACATGTAATTTTACATACCAGGATTGATGCCTTGATCTCCAAATTAAAGAAGAACTTCACCCAGCGTTGTGCAAATTAAAAGTAAATAGCTATAATGGCTGTAGCTGGTGACTTTAAGAAAACAGGTACTTACCAGCCCATGGAGTTCAGTGATGTCTTCCCCGCAGATGAATCTTCTCACCTCTGCAGATCCCTGGCACCATCCTGGATTTGTGAGTCGGATGGGATTTCCTGTTGTCTCGCAGTCAGCTCCTCACTAGGCTCGTGCGAGACTGTGTGGCGCAGGGTGACTGGTCCTGCAGTCTCCTGGGTTGTGTGACTTTATCCCAGGAGGCAGTGGGCTGAGGGTGAGATGAAGCAATGCCATCCCCACCCCCAGGTGAAGATTGAAAAAGTGGGACCAGGTGCCGATCGAAAAAGGTACTTTCTCCCCAACCTCCCTACCCTTTAAAAAAAAATCTGCAGCTCAATTAGAAGTATTTAACTTTTATGGTAACATTCCCCTTTAGATACTCTAGCCTAAGAGGATTTTACTGTAGGAAGAAGATTCAGGAAATAGTTTCTCCTGCCTGCAGCACACTGATCACATCTCAGGCTAGGATAATCACTGATGGGCTTAAAGCGGAGTTCCACCCATTTAAAAGTCAGCAGCTACAAAAAGTGTAGCTGCTGACTTTTAATAATCAGACACTCACCTGTCCCACAGTTCAGCGATGCGGGTGCAGGAAGCCTCGCTCCTCTCCTCCTCCTCTCCGAGGAGGCGGCATTTTAACTGTGGGTGCCGAGCTGCGCTGCGCACTGCGAATGGCCGGGCAATCTTCTGAGACCTGTGACATGTCCCAGAAAATGTCAGGGAGGGAGCCAGGGGAGGAAGTGGGAGCTGGGTGCCCATAAAAACAGGGTACCCGCTCCTATCCCAAAAAAATGACATGCCACATGTGGCATGTCAGGGGTCACCTGCACTTAAAGCGGAAGTTCCATTTTTGGGTGGAACTCCACTTTAAGGATGGATTTTTAATGATAAAATTACTTTTTTTAAATTATACTATTGCTGTCTATGGTGACATTGTAGGTATTTATTCATGCAGACCTAAAAAGTTATTTAAAGGTCCACTTTAAATGTAATTTTTTTATTTCTCTCTTCCAGGAAACTTGCGGCCAGGGGAAGATGTGGAATGGGAAGGAGACAATCTACAGGAGACTATAAGATGTATCCCATTGGTCAATAAACAACCAAAGGAAATCATTCTTCCCGTTATTGTACACAGGTTTGTCATTTGGCATGACGTGTATTCTATATCATTGTAACCAATACATTTTCACATACTGTATAAAGAACTAAACCTAACAAAAGGTTTACTTTATGTAGCAGAACTACCAGTGCCAGGACAAGGTCCTTAGCACCGAAGACAAGAAGGCCAAAGTGCCCCCCCCCATAAGCTGTGAACGACCTCATCAGTATTGGCTACAGGTCCTGCCCTTTTTGTTCCCCCCCCCAACTCCTCCTGCTGAAGCACCCAAGGCAGCCTCTTCTGTTTCCAACTCCTTGACCTGGCTCTGCCAGAGCCTATACTGCCCACTGAAGTTTAGCCTTTCACAGTTGAATGAGGAAAACAAAGCATTCCCTTTTAGGGCAAAAATCCATGTACAGTCTTGGATTGTGTTCCAAGGGGCTCAACTGAGAAACAGAGATGGATTTGAGACCAACATAAATACTTGTAGGCACCACTGTGTGCCAAATGTCAGTCCTGTTTTTAAATTTGAAACTTGTTAGAATCCAAATCCCATATTTGGATACTAATGCCGCCTACACACGACTGGTTTTGCCGTCGGAATAAACTCTGGCGGTTTCTCCAAAGGAATTCTGCTCAAGTGGTCTTGCCTACACACGGTCACACCAAAGTCCGACCATCCAGAACGTGGTGACGTACAACACGTACGACGGGACTAGAAAAAGGAAGTGCAATAGCCAGTAGCCAATAGCTTCTGTCTCGTACTTGCTTCTGAGCATGCGTCGTTTTTGGTGTGTCGGAACAGCATACAGACGAGCGGGTTTCCCGATAGTAATTAGTTCCGTCTGAAAAATTTAAAACATGTTCACTATCTAAGGCCGTCAGAATTTTCGACGGAAAAAGTCCAATGGGGCATACAAACGGTCGGAAAATAAGATGAAAAGCTCCCATCGGATTTTTTTTGACGGACATTCCGCTCGTGTGTACGCGGCATGAGAAGTTCTTTTTCCAAGTGGTTGCCCAGGTCACTTTCCCACATGGTAGGGATCATCAAATTCTAGGATAGATGAATATATTACAGACCCTTCCCTAGCGGAATGTCCAAACACTGGTGCACAAAGGGCGTTATGGACAATTGTGAAGATGTGTGTTTAAGAGCATTTTGGACAGTATTTTTGAGCTGTAGGTAGAGAAACAATTCTGAAGGGGGGACTTTGAGGGGACTTGGAGGAAAGGGAAGGACCTAAACCAGGTCTGATTCAGCCTAAACAACTAGAACATCTAATGGTAAAGTGAACAAAAAGTCAACTTTGGGAATTGCAAAATATTGACCGATTGTCAGTCCATTCAGTCTGGCTCCAATAAATACTCTAGAGGTTGTCTTTTTGTGATTTATTACTGGTAAAACTTGTGACAAGAGAGGGGTTAGGGCATGGGATACTCCAAAACTGTTAGTACTTAGCAATTAGAGGACAGCCTTCTCCTTGAGCAATTGTGAATATTGGACAGTCTAAGGCCTCACAGCTGGGGACCATGAGGTACAGTGCCTTGCAAAAGTATTCACCCCCTTGGCTTTTTACCTATTTTGTTACATTACAGCCTTTAGTTCAATGTTTTTTAATCTGAATTATATGTGATGGATCAGAACAAATTAGTCTAAGTTGGTGAAGTAAAATTAGAAAAATATATACATGAAACAATTTTTCAGAAATAAAAAACTGATAATTGGCATGTGCTTATGTATTCACCCCCTTTGTTGTGAAGCCCATAAAAAGCTCTGGTGCAACCAATTACCTTCAGAAGTCACATAATTATTGAAACGATGTCCACCTGTGTGCAATCTAAGTGTCACATGATCTGTCATTACATATACACACCTTTTTGAAAGGCCTCAGAGGCTGCAACACCTAAGCAAGAGACACCACTAACCAAATACTGCCATGAAGACCAAGGAACTCTCCAAACAAGTAAGGGACAATGTTGTTGAGAAGTACAAGTCAGGGTTAGGTTATAAAAAAATATCCAAATCTTTAATGATCCCTAGGAGCACCATCAAACCTATTGTAACCAAATGGTAAGAACATGGCACAACAGCAAACCTGCCATTTTTTTCCTCTGCGTTCCATGTTCCTAGGATTTTATTCCATTTAGTATCGTGTAGCAAAGAGCGCAAGGGAAGTTGGCAACTTTAGGGAACTTGGCTCTTTTCAAATTCATTGTTCTTGTGTTACCCTTATGCTTCCTTTTCCTGTGATTTATATTGAATATAATTACCTTGTGATCGCTGTTTCCTAAGCTGCCCCATATTTTCACATCAGGTCTGTGTTTATAATTTTATTCTTCACTAATTTATTTTTAGTTGTAAAGTGTCTGCTTATCTGCAGCTCATCCACCCACTTGTGGGCTATCAAATCAGAATAATAATGTTCCCAACTGCTATGGACTACATGATAGACATGTGTTCATCAGATTCCTCAACCTCTGGAAATGTTGATTCTGCATTTGGGAATGTCTGAAAACATGTGTCTTACAATCTCTCAATTGTCGGCTCTCCATTGTAGTTACTAGCAATAATCGCAACCGCTTTGTGCCGCACCACTTCCTTCTAGCACTTGGTCACTTCAAGGTCTACACCAGTACAGATGGATGGAATTACAGCCTTAATTAATCTGGAACTTTCCACCTCCCTCTTGTTATCTTTCTCTCTGGATAGTCGATCCCAGCACACTGGTGTGAACCCAATACATAATCACAGAGTGAGAACACCAATGAAAAAATCAACATAGTATAACCACAGTTTATTAAAAATTTGTAAAAAAAAAAATCCAGCTTAAAAAATTCCAGTTTCACTGTGGATGATGTGTTTTGTTGATTGACTTCATCAGAAGCATTGTGCTGGGAATACAACCACTTCCTTAACCTCCCTGGCGGTAATCCTGAGTGTGGCTCAGGGGTTAATTTTCAGTACCAAAAGCGGTAACCATGAGCCACGGGATTACACCGCAGTATCCTGGTACAGTTACTTACCTTGTCCCTACGATCCTGCGATGTCCTCCCGCTTTATCCTCCAGGCCGGATCCTCCGCCCGATGTATCAGTGTTCCGGGCTATGTTCCCTGTGAGCGTCGTGACGCATGGGGGCGGAGCCAATGGGAAATTCAAAAAAAGTACAGAAAACATAACATACACACAATACATTCTTATCTGTTAAAATTATATTACTGTAAATACAAATAAAGGGGGTCCCAAAAGGTGACCCAGGTTCGGACTTTAAAGGCACAGCAAACAATAGGGATATTGAATAATAGTAATATTTATTGAGACATAGAAATATACATGGTATGAAAGGGGACATAGACAAGGTTTAAAAACAATATACATAAAAATACATGATATATGATGTGAGCCCTAGTGCATCAATGCGTTTCGCTGTTAAGCTTCTTCAGGACACATTCGAGATTCGTTGGTTGCAAGAAAAAAGGAAAACAGGTCTCGCTATCTAAAATAAAAACAGATGTGTTCGTAATTATAGTGACAATAACACACATTTCTTAAAAGAAAAAACACTGTTCTGTCCAGATGAGAAATCATGACGTGCATGCAAAGACATAAATACCTTGCAGGACAGTCAGCCTTGTTCAACAAATGGTTAAAGAAGGAATAATTTCCAATAAAGAAAGGGTTGGCTCACAACAGGAGCAATTCGCAACACAAGGGTTCATAGGCTAAAATTAATATGAAACCATAAAAGAAAACAGCAAAAAAAGAAGAGATAAAAATGAAAAAACAACATATAGAGGTATATATCAACAGAAAATATACCTACTGTCTCATGAAAGCAAGGATTATTTCCACTCATACTTTGACAATCATCATGCGGCCGCTTCCTCCTCTCCATCCAATATCTTACCCCCTGTCTGAGGTTACTACATTAGGATATTGGCTTTTATGAGCCAGTAGGTATATTTTATGTTGATATATACCTCTATATGTTGTTTTTTCCTTTTTTTTTCTCTTCTTTTTTTGCTGTTTGCTTTTTTTATCTTTTCTTTTTGAAAAACACATATTAGCCATATATAATCTAAGTTATGGTTTCATATTAATTTTAGCCGACTCCTATGAACCCTCGTGTTGCGAATTTCTCCTGTTGTGAGCCAACCCTTTCTTTATTGGAAATTATTCCTTCTTTAACCACTTGTTGAACAAGGCTGACTCTCCTGCATGGTATTTTTGTCTTTGATGCATGCATATGTCATGATTTCTCATCTGGACAGAACAGTGTTTTTTCTTTTAAGAAATGTGTGTTATTGTCACTATAATTATGAACACATCTGTTTTTATTTTAGATAGTGAGACCTGTTTTCCTCTTTTCTTGCAACCAACGAATCCCAAATGTGTCCTGAAGAAGCTTAACAGCGAAACGCGTTGACGCACTAGGGCTCACATCATATATCATGTATTTTTATGTATATGGTTTTTAAACCTTGTCTATGTCACCTTTCATACCATGTATATATCTATGTCTCAATAAATATTACTTTTTTTCCATATCCCTATTGTTTACTGTGCCTTTAAAGTCCGACCCTGGGTCACCTTTTGGGACCCCTTTTTTTTGTATTTCCATAACTATCTACAGATGAGGCAATGTGAGTGCTTTTTTCTTCTAGATTATATTACTCATTTCACCTCAGTTTTCACCTCAGTTTTGTCCCCAGTGCTTTGTCCAATGCCTTGCCTGCACTTTTACCATTCTTTCTGCCATTCTTTCTGCCTGGAAACTTGAGAATGTCCATGAAATTCAAAAAGCATCCCTCTACGTCCAAAGCGGTTTTAGGCCAGCTAGAAAACAGCGATAGTGAATTAGAATCACTTGCAAAATTGAGCGATAGTGATTCGTGGGGAAATTTGTCATCAGATACTGAAAGTGACGACAGCAATGATTCTGAGACTGAGCTCAGTGATCTGCAAACTTTGTGCTCTATTGACTGTGGTACAGATCACGCAGCACTGAGCTCAGTCGCAGAATCGTCGCTGTCGACGAATTTCCCCACAAATCGTTATCGCTCAATTCTGCAAGTAATTTTAATTCACTAGCGCTGTTCTCTAGCTGGTCTAAAACCGCTTTTGACATAGAGGAACACTTTCTATTGTTATGATTGTGACGTCGGACTTTGTGCAGTCCCATGTTTCAAAGTTTTTCATACCCAGGATGTTTACTAAACCAATATGCAGTGTTTATTATTACAGTGACTAATAATATTGCATCCTTGTTTGGACACATTTCAGTGTTTTTGATCTAATTACATTATTGAATAAAATGTATTATTATTATATTATTATTTTTTATAATTATTTATTATATTCTAATCTATTATTTCGTGTTTCAAACTTCATCATACCCGTGATGTCTACTAGACCAGTGGTCATCAACCCTGTCCTCAGGGCCCACTAACAGACCAGGTTTTATGTATTACCTTGAAGAGATGCAGACTAGAATACTGCAATCACTGAGCAGCAAATGATATCACCTGTGATGTATTTCAGTTATCTTGCAAACCTGGCCTGTTAGTGGGTACTGAGGACAGGGTTGATGACCACTGTACTAGACTATTGTTTGGACAGATTTAGGTGAGTTATTCCTAAGAATTAAAGGCCTACAGTATAAAACAACAAATTTCCATGCAAAACAATGTGCCGCTTTGACATTCAAAAGTCAGACATAATCAAACCGCCAGGGAGGTTAAAGTTGAACTCCAGATATTGATTTTATCACATAGTTACATTGGTCCAGATTGGAGCAATGTTAATTTGCATATGTCTTAAAGTGGTTGTAAACTCTTACAGACCACCTTTACCTACAGGTGAGCCTATAATAAGGCTTACCTGTAGGTACTGGAAATATCTTGTAAACCAGCATGGTTTAGAAGATATTTACCATATACACTTGCACCAGCGTCATCGGCACATGTGCACCGAAGGAAGAGAGCGCGGTTGTGCCGTTTCTATAGTGCCCGTGCTGTGTCCGTCGGCACCCGCACACATGCGCAGGAGTGACGTCATGCCACTCCGAACAGTAACAGAGTCGGGTCAGCAGCCCTGGAAGTGAAGATGGACCTTCCTGCAGTGGGGACAGCGCAAGTTTCCTTTGCAGTTAAGTGCCACATAATAGGCTAGTATGCGATGCATACTAGCCCATTATGCTTTTAATTTGCAGGGTTTGCAGGAAACGAAAGAGGAAGTAAAACCCATCAGGGTTTACTTCCTCTTTAACTGTGGGATCCCTGTGGAAGCTAGAAATCACTGTAGTAGTTGCTGCTACTACAGTGATTGTTGCTGTCTTCCAGGTCCAGTTAAAAGCGGCTGCCCTGCTGCATAGTTCTGTGATCGGGTGAGGTGGAGATCATGACATCATTACTCCATCTTGACCAATCAAAGTATGTCTTACATTCACTGAGACAAATGCAATGCATTCTGTGAATGGTGCCTCTGCCAAAAGGACGACCCCATCTGGTTACTATACAGCAGGGCAACTGCTTGGTAAAGGACCCGGACAACAGTGGTGATCACTGTAGTAGAAGCAATTACTACAGTAATTTACAGCTTTCCAAGGATCCCACAGAGATGGTATATGCATATTTACATTGATACAAGCTGGACCAATGTAACTATGCAATAAAATCTATACCTGGAATTCAGCTTTAAATCAATTTTATTATTAACCCTTTACCCACCAAACAATAACCATTACATAACCAAATTCATATTAACCCTTTCATTACCCACTCCATAGTCACAGAATTTTAAAAATATCTTAATCTAATATATAGAGAGCATACCCTAATGAACAACTTCAAACTTCATGACATATAAACAGCAACCTATTCTAATAAACATGATTCAAACATCATTGCAATCTGATCACTGGAGGAGAATAGACTAAGGAAATGCTTCCTCCTGCCTGTAGCAGGCTGATGACATCATCTCATACTAGGCAATGGGCTCCATTTGTAAAAGCAGATTGCATGCAGTATTTAGGTGTTTTTCCGAATACCGCAGGCGATAATAAAAATGTCAATTCACTATTGCTTTATGTGGTATTTACTGCATTCAGCAAAAACGTTTGTTAACCACATGCCGACCAGCGCACGACGATGTATGTCGGCACAATGGCATGGCTGGGCAAATGGGCGTACAGGTACGTCCCCTTTAAATCGTGGCATTGTGGGCGCGCGCGCACGTGCGCCACTGGCGGGTCCTGCGGAGTCGATGTCTGCCGGTAGCCCGCGATCATGTCACGGAGAGGCAGAATGGGAAGATGCCTATGTAAACAAGGCATTTCCCTGTTCTACCTAGTGACATGACAGATCACTGCTCCCTGTAATCGGGAGCAGTGATCGCTGTCATGTGAGTTGTAGCCCATCCCCCCCACAGTTAGAATCACTCCCTAGGACACACTTAATCCCTTGATCGCCCTCTAGTGTTTAACCCCCTTCCCTGCCAGTGCCATTTACACAGTAACCAGTGCATTTTTATAGCACTGATCACTGTATAAATGACAATGCTCCCAAAATAGTGTCAAAAGTATCCGATGTGCCCGCCATAATGTCGCAGTCACGATAAAAATCGCAGATTGCTGCCATTATTAATAAAAAAAATTATTAATAAAAATGCCATAAATCTATCCCCTATTTTGTAGATGCGATAAATTTTGCGCAAACCAATCAATATACGCTTATTGCGATTTTTTTACCAAAAATATGTAGAAGAATACATATCGGCCTAAACTGAGAGAAATTAGTTTATATATATATATATATATATATATATATATATATATATATATATTTTGGGGATATTTATTATAGCAAAAAGTAAAAAATATTGCTTTTTTTCCAAAATTGACGCTCTTTTTTTGTTTATAGCGCAAATAATAAAAACCGCAGAGGTGATCAAATACCACCAAAAGAAAGCTATATTTGTGGGAAAAAAAGGATGTCAATTTTGTTTGGCTGCGCAATTGTCAGTTGAAGAGACGCAGTGCCGTATCACAAAAAGTGCTCTGGTCAGGAAGGGGGCAAATCCTTCGGGGGCTGAAGTGGCTAAATACCACATAAAACAGCACTAAAGTATATTCGCAAAGGGAAATATATAAATAAATAAATGCGGTAATTAAGTAGTGGTCCAGGCACGCGGTAGTTAAGGAATGTGTTTGATTTAACTGGTTGGTAAGGAGCCAGTGCCAGATTCCGATAAGTCACCCCCACAACCACCATACCAGGAATATAGAGAAGTGGCCTTTGTCCTTATCAAAATGGGGACAATGTGCTTTGTGGGGGGAGAAACCCCCCATGTTGAGGGCATGTGGCATGGTATCGTTTAGGGGGGGGGGGGGCTCGCTCATTCCCACCCCCCTTTCCTAGCCTGTAAGGCTGCATGCTCGGATAAGGGACAGGTATAAATTTTGTGAGGGACCCCACGCCAATTTTTTTTTACTATTTACATGCCAGCAATTCTTTTGTTTACACTCTGCTGTCAACAGGGAAACCCCGCTGACAGCAGATGAGTCATGGTTATGAAGGATGCAGCAGCCACCCACTCCTTAACAACCAGCTACTTACTGCTTGTTAACGTACCACAGGCTTTCACTACTAAAATACTACATCACTTCATAAATTAGCCCATGCGGTATTTTAGTAGCGTTTCATAGTGAATTGAAATTTCTTTTTTTTTTAAACACTAATGCCGTGTACATACGACCGGACTTTTCGGCATCAAAGGTCCGACGGTCTTTCCGACGGACTTTCGACTGAGTTACGACGGACTTTCGAGCGAACGGACTTGCCCACACACGAATGGATTAAAGTCTGTTCGAAAGTCTGTTCGTTTTGAACGTGATGACGTACGACAGGACTAGAAAAGGAAGTTCATAGCCAGTAGCCAATAGCTGCCCTTGCGTCGTTTTTGGTCCTTCGGACTAGCATACAAACGAACGGATTTTTCGATAAGAATCAAGTCTGTCGGAAAGATTTGAAACATGTTCTATTTCTAGGTCCGTCGGAATTTTTGACAGAAAAGGTCCGATGAAGGTCCGATGAAGCCCACACACGATCGTAATGTCCGACGGAATCGTTCCGTCGGACCTTTGATGCCGAACAGTCCGGTCGTGTGTACACGGCATAAGTAGTATTTTACCACATTTCTGAAAGCGCTAGATACCGTTTAGTGAATGGAGCCCATTGGCACCTAACTGGAGCTTAGTGACATCTTTTTAATGATAAAAGATGGAGCTTCACTGAAAAATTTTACTGTTGTCTTAAATTGTGACATGTCAGGAATCTATTCATGGAGAATAGAGAGGGGTGAGTGCATGGTAGCCAATCATCTTCTAACTACAGCTTGTTCAATTAAGCTTTAGCAATAAAAACTAAATGCTGATTGGTTTCTATTCTGAGTTGCATTTAATTTTACATGCTCCAGATTTAGTAAATACCCCCCTATGCATTTCAGCTTTGTATTGTTTTCAGTTCTTTGTCTGGTGTGGAGCTATATAATACTTTGTATAATTGATGTTACTGTTTATTTCTTTTAGCCGTCTACATAATTTGAATGATGATGAAGAAAATTCAATGATAAAGCTAATAAAAAAATGCCAAGAAATCACAGGTAGGTCCTGTTTAGGATGATGAGTGATGATCATGAGCACATGCAAAGATTTCCCCTACTCTGTGCAAAATGGAAAAAAAAAAACTTTACTTTAAATCCCAACACCAGCCAAAATGTTTTATTTCGTTTTGAATAGAAAGGTGAGTGGTTAGATCCTCTGTCAGGTTCTTATTTCCACAAAGATAAGAATCAATGGAAGGGTCTAGAATGTACCAATCAACATAGAAAAGCTAACATGTTTCAGGGGCTGCAAGTCCCCTTCATCAGGGCTGATGGTAGTTCTGCCGGTGTTTCTGACAGTTTTTATGAGCAATAGAAATTCCCCACAATAATAGCACTCAAAGCAGTCCAGGTGGAGCCACCCTTGTTTGCATGCTCCTGGCGGTCACTATGACTGAGTCTCATGCATCCATAAAAACAACCCTGGTGGCCAGTCCCCCTCCTCTCTGAGCCTGTGCAGTCTCCCTGAAGACATAGTGCAACCAAAAAGAAAACTATCAGTTTAACCTATCCAGATCCTCAGAGCCCTGAGGGTAAATTAAGAAAAAAAAACAAAAACAATCACGACCCACCAAAGTCGCCAATGCCACAAGGAATTTTGTGTAGTGTATGACCCAGTCAGCCACTATTCTGGACTTTTTACATCCTTTACCCCTGTAGGAGCCTGTCCCTAATGCTGATGTGGAGTCAAATCCAGGACATCCAACCAGGCCTGCCATATTGAGTAGAATTTACGTGAAACATTTCTATGTTGGTACATCAACTTTTCCGGGTTTTGTGGGATATTAAACATGAATACCTGAGAGATCACGTCAAGGACCTCCTTCCAGTACCGAAAAAGCTTGGGGCACTTCCAAAGCATATAAATGAGGTCGCCATGATCTCTCTCGCATTTCAGGCATAGGGGGGTATTGCCAGTCCCCCCATTTATGAAGTTGTACTCTATGAAGTTGTGTCTCAGTTGTAGGTATTTGAAGTAATGGTTACGTGGGATGGCAAACTCTGCTTGTACCTCCATAAAGGATATGAGGGTTGGCCCATTGTATAGCTGTGAGATAAAGCGTAGTCCTGCCCTTTCCCAATCTCTAAACCCCCTGAGTTTCAATAGCTCTCTATAGTTCAGATTTCGCCATAATGGAGTGTGTGTTAGAAAACCCTGTATTCCTAGCATCCGTTTAACATATGACCATAAAGTCTTTAATAGGGTCACTATGATTTAAGTGCATGAGTCCCGCCTCCAAACACGTGAGGGCAGAGGCATCATCACCTGGTGGGATTAGACGTCTATGAATAGGGTCCATTAAGTCCACCATTCCCCAGCCCCCAACTGTTGTAGCTGGGAAGCGAGGTAGTAGGCTCTAGAGTGCAGGGCTGGTGCAAGAATTTTTGACACCCTAGGTGAAACCTCATTTTGCCGCCCCCCTGGCTCTACCCCCAACCCCACCCCCTGTCCTGCAGCGGCTATGGCTGGCAGTTGCTGCTGTCCCCAAGGCAGCTATGGCTGGTGGCTGCAGATGGCTGTCCTGCGGGAAGGTACTGCTGGATGGTACTATTGGTGGGTATCTAAACAGTAATGCCCCGTACACACGGTCGGACATTGATCGGACAACAAAATCCTCGGATTTTTTCCTACGGATGTTGGCTCAAACTTGTTTTGCCTACACACGGTCGCACAAAGTTGTCGGAATTTCCGATCGCCAAGAACGCGGTGACGTCAAGCACGTACGACGAGACTAGAAAAGGCCGGTTCAGAACCAACCGCAGCACCCTTTGGGCTCCTTTTGCTAATCTCGTGTTAGTAAAAGTTTGGTGAGAGACGATTCGCGCTTTTTCAGACTCGTGGCTTTCAGATCGTTTTCTGCCGTTCAGTTTGTGCTTGTGGGTTTGTATCTGCTCTTCAGTGCGTGCAAGCAAGTTCCGCGTGACTTTAGTCACTGTATTCTTGTTCGATCGTTACTGGTTTTCAGGTCGCTCTTCACAGGCCTTGCTGTTCTTCAGTGCGTTCTGTTACATCGTTCTGAGCAGCCGACCGTTTTATAGCCATGTTTCGTATGCGTACTCCTCGTAGAGTTCGTGCTGTGCGGGGGCTTGGTGTTGGGGTCCTGACCTTGACACAAGTCCAGTCCATGAACAGGGTGGGGAGGAGTTCATGGACCAAGAATTGGTTGCTTCAGCGTGACCAGTTCTGTCATATGCCTTTGCTCCGTGAGATCCGTGAGAATAATCCTGATGATTTCAGGAACTTTCTCAGGATGACGGACCCCGTGTTTCACCGTTTGTTGGCTTCGCTGACCCCCTATATCAGCAGGCAGGATACCTGCATGAGGCAAGCCATCACTCCGGAGCAGAGGTTGGTCGCTACCTTGCGGTATTTGGCCACAGGGAGAAGCCTGCAGGACCTCAAGTTCTCGACAGGCATCTCCCCCCAGCCTCTGGGGATCATTATCCCAGAGACCTGTTCTGCCATCATACAGGTCCTGCAGAAGGAGTATATGAAGGTAAGATTTTTATCCTTTAATATCACACTTTATTGTATTGAATGTTTGCTAATATATTGTATTTCTTTCCTCATTCCCCAATTACCATGATTGTAATATGCTGTGAATGTCCCCTTTGTCCTCATGCATGCTGGATTTTTATGTAATTATTATTTTATGTCCTTCATACATATTTGCCCTTCAATAACCTCCCCAGCATGGTGTCCCCTGCCCTATATTCACCTCATGTAGTCACTTAACAATGTATTTTATCAGCTCCATAGTAGTGCTTTACCCCAAACACCCCCTAAAATGTTTGGAAATGTTATTTTGGATTTAAATTCAGGCAGAGGGCCAGAGGCTTTTTTTTGTGGTGTCCCCAAATTTTTGGTAACCCTCCCTCCCCCAACTGCTAAGTCAGCTGATCCCAATTCTCTATCCTCAATCATCTATCTGCTGACTTTGCCAAACCCATACACACTATACCCATCTCTTTACTGGTCAGATTTATGGATGAATTCCCCAAAGCATGTAGTGCAAGGGCCTGCCTGTATACTTTCCAATGGTACTGTTTAAAGTTCTTGTATCCTATTATGATCTTGATAGGTAATAGCAGAATGTCCAAATGTGCTCAAATGTGTACAGTGTGTATTTATATCTTTGTATTATGACACTTCTTACCTGTCCAGTGGGCTGCCAATAGTGTAACTAAGGAGGGGCTGTTCCAAGTAATACCCTGTA
Source organism: Aquarana catesbeiana (assembly GCF_042186555.1). Taxonomy (NCBI): domain Eukaryota; kingdom Metazoa; phylum Chordata; class Amphibia; order Anura; family Ranidae; genus Aquarana; species Aquarana catesbeiana. Next base: position 74,367,599 of record NC_133329.1, on the reverse strand, counting down.
TTTAGGCATTCATCTCTCAATGAAGTGAAGAGGGTTACCTGTCCAAGAGTCCCCCCCCTATAATGTTCGAAATGGCCCATGAGAGGGGGGAGGGGGAATATGATAGGTGTACCTTATACTTTGTTGTTGTTAAATTCCCCTTAATAAATGCTATCTGGAGGTTGACCCATAATGTTTGTGTCTAATCTGCTTGCCAGGTTTCTGTGAAAAAATAGTAATGTTTATTGTTTTTTCCTCAACAGTTTCCTTCCACGCCACAGGAATGACAGACTGTGGCCTCCCACTTTGCCCAGCGGTGGGACTTTCCTAACTGCGGAGGGGCAATTGATGGGAAACACGTCCACATCGTCCCACCACCCAACTCGGGGTCGTACTATTATAACTACAAGGGGTTTAATAGTATAGTGATGTTGGCGGTGGTGTCGGCTAATTACGAGTTCTTGTATGTGGACGTGGGGAAGAATGGCCGGATGTCCGATGGTGGAGTCATCGCCCAGACGGAGTTCTACAGGCGTCTCCAGAATGGCAGTTTGGACTTGCCACCTCCAGAGGACAATGTTGAAGGTCTCCCATTTGTGTTCGTTGCTGATGAAGCATTTGCGCTGGGGGACCACCTGATGCGGCCATTCCTGATGAGGACCCTCACCCCGGAACAGAGGGTTTTTAATTACCGGCTGGCCAGAGCCCGAAGAGTGGTGGAGAACACATTTGGAATCCTGGCCAGCCGGTTCCGACTATTTCTGACACCCATCCATATGGCGGAGTATAAACTGAACCATATTATACTGGCGTGCTGTGTTCTCCATAATTTTTTAAGAAAACATTCAGCCAACTATGCTGGCTCAGTTGGGCCTGAGGCCGGAATCCCAAATACTTCCACAATGACGGCACTTGAAAGCGGCCGTCCTGGCTTGCCCTCCCTGAATGCCCGTGATGTCCGGTTACGATACCTGGAGTTCTTTGCGGGTAGGGGGGCTATCAATATGCCAGACAATATGTGACACCTTTTTCAAATAAAAAACAACCAAAAGCAATTCTTGGTGGACATTTACTGCTTGTGTTTGTTTTAGCTGACCCTGACAGAAATGTGTTGAGTGCAGAAAATGTCGTGATTGTGTAACCTTATACAAAGCACTGTTGGCTGGTACTTCCTAAATGCAAAAACACATTTCACTACAAGTGCACTTGCAACTGCACTGAACCTGCACTTGTAGTGCAAAGTGTATTTGCCCTTAGGAAATAACCCCCATTTGTGCATAAAACAACAATTACATCACCCCAAAAGTGTTGTAGTGTTGAGACAATAATCCACACATTCTTGAGTAAGGCACTTTTTTATACCTGCACAATCACATGTGCATTTACCAAAGGTTTTTAAAACAAACCAACATGTTTGTTGTATAAAATGTTTGCAGTAGCATTATGAAAAATCAAAATATCCATTTCAGATAAAACAGGCCTGTGTAAAACCAACAAGAAAGCCAAAAAACTTGAACTTACAAAGTTCACGTTAGGTAAAACCTGAAGGCTATATCAGACATCAGTATTTAGGAACTGGGTTTGATATAGCGTTCAGATGGGGGGAACTCACCCCTGGAAAAGCCAAATTTGGAAGATGCACACCAATTTACGAATGTCAACATGTGCTATCTGCCATCAGGGGGGATCAAGGGACGTGTTTTGGGGGAGCAAGCCCTTCCTCAACGCTACTTTATAATTGAGGAAGGGGTTGCACCCCCAAAACGCGTCCATTGATCTCCCGTGATGGCAGATAGCACATGTTGGCACACTGTGTGCATCCTCCAAATTTGGCTTTTCAAAACATTGTAAAAATTTAAATTACATAAAACCGGTCATTTTGTGGGGTTTAAATTCGCCCCAAAACATCAATGATGTTATTATTTTTTTTAATAACATCACGTATTTGTTGCTGGATGTTTTGCAATTGGAGATTACATCCCATGATCTCCCCTATCAGTATCTGGGCACTTTCTGATGTAAATCGTTCTCTCTCCCTCACATCACGATCACCTAAAAAGAGATAAAGAACAAAAAAAAAGGTCTCAAAAATCTGCCACCAGCCATCTCTTTTACCTGAGTCTGTGGTCGCAGACAGTCACCTGTTGTGGTGCCAATCTCCACCACATCTTCTTCTTCCTCCTGCTCAGCATCTTGTGTTTGGGGTAGTTCCCCTTCTTCCAGAGGAGGGGGGTCTGTGTTTTCCTGGGATGAGGAGTGTCCGAGTCTTTTCTCCCCTATGTAAAACAAAAATGGTATAATTAGCACACAGATATTTGATGGCAGAACTAGAAATAGGAAACATTGCTTGGAAGTGGGGTACAATTGTCTATTTTAGCCGAGTTCAAAGATGTCTTTTTTTTTATTGCCCTTTGTCAAGCTGCAATACTTTACCTGTTTGGTACAAGCTTCACACATGTAACCCCCCCTATAGTATACACTGGAGCACCTGTGTGCCCCCCCTAATAAAAATGGTGTTCTGGGGTCCCACACTAGTGCTCCAGTGTCCAGATGTGAAAACAGCTGCTCAGTGTCCTCTCCTTACACACAATCTAGTTTGCATTTCATTCTAGTAACAAACCCATCTACCTAAACAAATATTTGGCATCCAAGTAGGCCCCAAAAAAATGTGGGAAAATGCATATGGCCTAAACAATGGTGTTCTAGAGGCCGAACGAAAAATGTTTGAGACGAACGAATAATGGGCCCATGAACATTAAAGTTGACCTTTTTAAACGTTACAATTACTAAAATCATATGGAGCAGAGCGAACGGAATAAAGCCAGAAAGAATAGAAACACAGCACAACTACTTACTTTTTTGCAGCACTCTCCGGATCTTTCGGTACTGCTCCGGCTCTCTCAACTTCAGGTCCGACCACCGCTTCCTGAGCTGATCTTTTGATCTTCGTACCCCGAAATTCCGCTCGAGACTCCTGACCACTTTCGCCATGATCTTGGCCTTTCGGATGTTCGGGTTGGGGTAAGGCCCATATTTTCCATCATAGTCGGACTTCCTCATGATGTCGACCATCTCCAACATCTCCCCAAACGACATATTTGTGGCCTTAAAACGTCTCCTTCTGGATCGGGAAGTGCCTGGATCCGGGCTTTCCTCCTCCTCCTCGTTGCTACAATTAGCACGCACCTGGTGTAACTCCGCCATCATGCTCTTCCCCCACTGCGCCGAACGAAAAGGGGCGGGGAATAGAATAGAAAGAACGTCAGGGGCGGGCGGAGTTACACACATGCGCAGTGTGTATAAAGCCTAACACGCGTGCGTATTACGTACGATCTGTGAGCGGAGGAAGGAGCATTGGACGCGCTGATCGTAAGAACGAAGGTAAGAGACAAACTTGGGCCTATACTGCTTCTAGATTGAGGCCTATATTGTAACAAGATTAGGAGAGTTTGGTCTGAGATTAGGCTTTGTCTTGTGTTGTGTCTTGCAGTGAACATGGATATCTTAATGAGAGATACTGACTTCATGTCACTATTCATTGATATGCTAAGGGAGCTGCCCTGTCTGTGGGAGATTACCCACCCCCATTTCAAAAACCAAGCAAAGAGGAAGGCAGCACTGGAGCAATTGTGTGAAATTGTGAAGCAGGTGATCCCCACGGCAGACATCACTTATTTAAAGATCTTAATTGGTTGCCTGAGGAGCACATATCTGAGGGAGCGCAAGAAAGTCCTGGATTCACAGAGATCCGGAGCAGCAGATGACATCTATGTCCCCAGGATGTTGTACTATGACAGGCTGCACTTTCTGGCAGGCCAGACTGAACCCAGGCCATCCCTCTCCAGTCTTCCTTCCACGCTTCCTTCCCCCCTGGCTGAGGCTTCTGATGCCCAACCTGGGCCTTCCAGGCCATATGTGGAGGAGCCCAGATTGAGCCAGGTATAGCATTCCTCTAAATATTTCTGCTTGTCCAATCAATGATGTTAACTAGATGTTAGTTGGGAGTACTAATTTATTATTGTGATTGATGATGCAAAAACTAAAACCATGTCCTTTTTTCATACACAGGGAAGTCTCAGCCAGGAGGTGGCTGATCTGCAGGTCCCTCCACCCACCCTGAAAACAGAAAGTGGCAGCAGGAGGAGTAGCCTAGAGGAGGCGGCTATCAGATTTTTTTGGAGGGCTACAGAGGTCCTGGGAGCACCCCACACCAGGCAGGAGAACCTTGCGGCATTCATTGCCTATAAAATGCAGAGGATGGAGGAGGGCCAACAAGCCATGTGTCAGGCCCTCATATCAGAGGCTCTGGAGAAAGGTGTGAGGGGACAACTTACACCTCACACACAGCTTTGGGATGGTCCTCCTCCTCCTCCTCCCTCTCCTCCAGGTCCTCCCAGTCCTCCCAGTCCTCCTCCAGGTCCTCCCAGTCCTCCTCCTCCTCCAGGTCCTACTCCTCCTCCTCCTCCAGGTCCTATTCCTCCTCCTGCCACATCTCCTACTGCACAGCCACAGCCAGGAAGGAAGTGTGAAAGGAAGACCAGAGAGTGATTGCCCTGGATCCAGTCTGGTCGGCCAAAAGATGCAGCCTCTTGTGGTACCACAGCCTGGGGACACTGATGTCATCTGCTGCTATCCGAGTCTCTGTGAATCCCGGACCAGACTGCCCTCCCTTATATATGGACTCCTCAGGCCACCAATTTTGAGGTTTAAGAATTGATGTCTGCCGTGGGGGTCCCAGGCTTCACTAATTTCTGCTGTTGATCCAGTGTTGCCTTCCTCTTTGTTTGGTTCTGATACCTTAATAAAGGATTTTTGTTTTGAATTATACTCTCCTATGTGTTTTACTTCAAAAATGATGGTTTGTTTGTGAGGATTCAGGTACATTGCAAATATACAATGTGAAATGAACAAGGGACACCAACAACAAAAAATCTCATGGAGATTAAATAATAAAAGATATCAATGGTGTTGGGGTAACTTGCCACACAAAAACACACACAAAAATATTCTGGAGTAAAAATAAAAATAACATTAAACAAAGATCAGCCTTGGAAAAAATCCAAACATTAAAGAAAAAAAAAGGCTTAAAAACCAAAAAAAAAATCCAAAAAAAATATAAAACTGTCAGATGTGACAACTAATAACAATATATTGAGGGAATCCCACTAAAAAAACACAAATAAAACTTTGTGAGAAGTGTGTGTGAATATGAGCAGCAAAAACGACTTAATTCTTGTCACATTATAAAGAAGAAGAGAGTGCGCTGTATTAAACCATTTTTAACATTGCAGCGTGACGAAAGTGCTGTATCCATTGCGAACGCTAAGTTTACCAGAACGAGCTGTCCCGTATCGGAATTTCTTCTGAGCATGGGTGGCACTTTGTGCGTCGGAACAGGCCACACACGGTCGGAATTGATGCGATCGGATTTTGTTGTCGGAAAATTTTATCTCCTGCTGTCCAACTTTGTGTGTCGGAAAATCCGATGGAAAATGTCCGATGGCGCCCACACAACGGTCGGAATTTCCGACAACACGCTCCGATCGGACATTGTCCATCGGAAAATCCGACCGTGTGTACGGGGCATAAGAGTGGTGCTGCGCTAATCCTAATATAACCCACACTATCTATGTGGGAATAAGCGATGATGATATACCCCACACTATCTCAGTGGGAATGAAAAAAGGCAGTCAGTGGCTATTGTAAACAGCCTAAAAGCAATGCAACCGTAGGCCTACTGATCAATCAATGGCCAAGTGGCCTAAAGTGCTGGCCGGATATAAACGTGACTATGCAAGGTAACAACTAGTGATAAGTAAAAACAATGGTGTCTCATCAACCTAAATTATGAATATGTGAATTAATCAAAAAATCAGTGGAGTCAAAAAGGGCTCCCAAAGCATAAACAGTGGTGGTGTGTGTTGAAATCACAAAGTAACACTGAATGTCCGTGGAGATCCTCAATTGCTAAAATAGAATAACTCATACCACAAGTAAGTGCTTAAAAATTCACAATAATCACATTAAACAAAAAGTGACTTGTGCAGCAACAAAAAAACATAATATGATACAGGAAAGTGACTTGTGCAATAAGGAACAACTCCAATGGTTATACAAACGTGTCATCAAGTGAAGAAAAAGTGGTATATGCACAAAAATTATAGCCAAAAAGATCCAATAAAAAGCAAAAAAACAATAAACATGAGCGTGCAGTGTTACACTGAATGTCCATAGGGAACAATATTATTAGTGATGAAATGTTAACACTAAGTGCAAAAAACAATTTAAAAAGTATATAAAAGAAAAGTGACTAGTGCAGCAGCAAGGACAAAAATCCAAAAGGTGATCTGTGCAATATCAATCAGCTTCAATGCTTCTATAACGTGCCAAACGGTGGGGATATGTAAACGATCGTTGGATTTTTTCACATAACAGCTGGCTGAGGTAGAGATGTGAAGTGTATATAGGTGCTCTCCATGCAGGTGGTCCTATACTCTAAGGTAATGGCCCCTTACCTCATTAACCTGAGGTTACAGCATATAACAGTCACCGCTGGTGTCTTCTGTGGGGATGGGTCCTGCCCTCAGGGCTGTCTCTCAATAAGCCTCAGATCCTCCACAGATACAGTAACCCAAGGGGAAACAAGGATGCCAATATAGTGTAGTAATTTTCCAAAGAGTTTTTCGGGAAAAGGCACACCTTCCACTGTCAGCAGTGTACGAGCTCGCCGCTCGTCCAGATACACTGCACTAATCGTTTTTATCTGTGTGAGTACCTTGCTGTTTATTATTAATAAAGCTCTTTGGAAAATTACTACACTATATTGGCATCCTTGTTTTGATTAATTCACATATTTATAATTTTAGGTTGATGAGACACCATTGTTTTTACTTATCACTAGTTGTTACCTTGCATAGTCACGTTTATATCCGGCCAGCACTTTAGGCCACTTGGCCATTGATTGATCAGTAGGCCTACGGTTGCATTGCTTTTAGGCTGTTTACAATAGCCACTGACTGCCTTTTTTCATTCCCACTGAGATAGTGTGGGGGTATATCATCATCGCTTATTCCCACATAGATAGTGTGGGGTATATTAGAATTAGCGCAGCACCACTCTTACTGTTTAGATCTTTTTGCATTTAGTGGTCAGGCTGGACCCCTTTCGGTGCAAGCTGCTTTTCCTGCACTAACACACGATCCTTACATGGTAGAGCAGGAATAATTTTTATATACTATTGGTGGGTATCCCTGGTGGCTGCTGTCCTAGGAGTGGGGGGGGCGGACAGCAGGGAGGAGGAGAGGGGAGGAAGACAGGGGGGAGAAGGGGGAGGAGGGGAACGGGAAAAGAGAGAGGAGGAGGATAGGGGGTAGGAGGAGAGGGGAGGAGGAGTGGGGGGAAGACAGGCAGCAGAGGGGGGAGGAGGGGGAGAGGAGGGGGGAGAGGAGGAGAGGGGGGAAAAGGAGTGTGGGGAGGAGGAGGAGGAGGGGAGGCTGAGGGGGGGAGGAGGAGGAGAGGGAGGGGGAAGAGGAAGTGGGGGAGGAGGAGTGGGAGGAGGGGGAGAGGGAGGGGTGAGGGAGGAGGAGTGGGGGGAGGAGGAGGGGAGGGAGAGGGGGGGAGGAGGAGGAGAGAGGGGAGGATATGGAGGGGTAAGAGGGGGAGGAGGAATGTGGGGAGGGGTAGAGGGAGGAGGGGAGAGGGGGGGTGGGGGGAGGGGAGAAGGAGTAGGGGAGAGGGGGAGGAGGGGTGGGAGGAGAAGGGGGAGGAGGAGGAGGGGGGAGGAGAAGTGGGGGGAGGAGGAGGGGGGGAGGAGAAGTGGGGGGAAGAGGAGGAGGGGGGGGAGGGGAGGGAGAAGAGGAGGGGGAGGAGGGGGAGGAGGAGGGGAGGGAGAGGGGGGAGGAGGAGGGGGGGAAGGGGGAGAGGGGAGGGAGAGGGGGGAGGAGGAGGAGGGGGGAGGGAGAGGAGGAGGGGGAGGAGGAGGGGGGAGGGAGAGGAGGAGGGGGAGGGGGAGGGGGAGGAGGAGGGGGAGGGAGAGGAGGAGGGGGAGGAGTAGGGGAGGGAGAGGGGGGAGGAGGGGGGGGAGAGGAGGAGGGAGAGGAGGAGGGGGGAGAGGGGAGGGAAAGGGGGGAGGAGAGGGGGGGAGGGAGAGGGGGGAGGGGGAAGAGGAAGTGGGGGAGGAGGAGTGGGAGGAGGGGGAGAGGGAGGGGTGAGGGAGGAGGAGTGGGGGGAGGAGGAGGGGAGGGAGAGGGGGGGAGGAGGTGGGGGAAGAGGAGGAGGAGGAGAGAGGGGAGGAGATGGAGGGGTAAGAGGGGGAGGAGGAATGTGGGGAGGGGAAGAGGGAGGAGGGGAGAGGGGGGGTGGGGGGAGGGGAGAAGGAGTAGGGGAGAGGGAGGAGGAGGAGGGGGGAGAGGAGGAGGGGGAGGAGAAGTGGGGGGGAGGAGGAGGAGGGGGGGAGAGGAGGAGGGGGAAGGAGGAGAGGGGGGGGGGGGAGGGAGAAGAGGAGGGGAGGAGGAGGGGAGGGAGAGGGGGGAGGAGGAGGGGGGAAAGGGGGAGAGGGGGGAGGGAGAGGAGGAGGGAGAGGGGGAAGGAGGAGGAGGGGGGAGGGAGAGGAGGAGGGGGAGGAGGAGGGGGGAGGGAGAGGAGGAGGGGAGGGAGAGGGGGGAGGAGGAGGGGGGAGGAGAGGAGGAGGGGGGAGAGGGGAGGGAAAGGGGGGAGGAGAGGAGGAGGGGGGAGAGGGGAGGGGGGAGGAGGAGGAGGGGAGGGAGAGGGGGGAGGAGGAGGAGGGGAGGGAGTGGGGGGAGGAGGAGGAGGGGAGGGAGGGGGGAGGAGAAGGAGGGGAGGGAGAGGGACCTTTACATCCAGGCCATATGCTCGGGGGGAATAATTACATCACATATGTGAGGAGTCTGAGGACAGATCAGTCTATACACACTATACAGTAATACAGTGTACTTCAAGTTCACTCACTGGGGTTCTGCTCTGCAGACTACATCCGACGACTCTGTCCAGCACAAACCCTGCCTCGATGCCTCCAGCTGTCACCACTCACCAGGCACTGACTACTCTGATCTGCTATAGCATGTCTGCACGTGAGTGGCACTGCCTCTGTACAGGACAGGCGATAGAACATCGGGAGGGAGAGCTGGCCTCTGCAAATGATGGTGACACGGGGGCAGGGTTAGGGTTCACATGACTAGGCTCAGAATACGACTCTCAGTCACTGAATCATGTATGGGCAGAGCTGGCAGTACTGGAAGAGACCAGAGACACAGACAGGTCACTGATATAATCATGGTGGCGCGCAGCAGCAGGGAATGTGTTTGCTTCGGTTCCATCGGGAGACTCGGGACATGTTCCCCAGTGCTGCGCTGCACCTCTAATGATACTACAGTTGGACGGAGCGCCTGCCTGACTACATGTAACATACTGCAGAGGCGCCGGGCGGCATCCCCTGCATTATACAGCACCGCTCCCGCACCGAACACTTACATAACGCAGAGACCGGTGGGAGACAGGGATTAGGGAAACCAGCGGCCGGGCACCCTAGGCAGCAGTGCGCCCTAGGCGGCTGCCTAGTTCACCTAGTGGTAGCAACGGCCTTGCTAGAGTGAGGGACCGCCAGTCCCCCCCTAATCTTTGCTATATTGTAATGTTGACTAATCCTAGCCAACTTTATATGCCAAATCAGTTCCCTAAATTGGGAGTCTGTCCTGGCAAACCACTGGCGGGGAACCCAGACTGGGGAGTTATTGAATACATATAACAATTGTGGTGCCCAGAACATTTTGATGAGGTTGATCCTCCCCACTACTGATAATGGCAGTTTACACCAAATAGTACATTTCTCACGGAATTTACGGAGGAGGGGATTTAGATTAAGTTCAATATATAGAGATGGGTCGGGGGTAACCTGAATGCCTAGATAGCGAAAGAGGATACCACCTGTACCATTTCCACACAGTCAGGGAGGGAGGCGGTTATAGGATCTAAAGGCTTCAGTACCGACTTGTCCCAGTTAATGGAAAAGCCTGATGCCTCAATAAGGGTAATGACGGTCTGCAACGTACTCTGGGTATAACCCAATTAAAGTAGGGTATAATCAGCGTACATTAACACCACATCAGTGCCTCTACTGCGTCTGAACCCAGTTATATTGGCCTCCTCACGTATTAGCGATGCGAGGGGTTCCATTACTACTTTAGTTCCATCAACTGATGCCCCCTATTCCCTAACCACAGCACTGGCCCCTAGTAATGTACTGACTATGCTGACAGCAGCTATTTTGCTACCTGCCCTGATTCAGACATACTTTATGTTAAGATAAATGACAATAGGGAGGTCGCCACTGGGTCCCATCAAAATTTTGCTACTAGGCCCTTTGATCAGTTACTGGACTCAGGGTAAACTGAGCCAAGTCACTATTATTTCCAGTGGACCATGAGGCTAGATACACGGCCTCCCTGACTATTCCCTTACAGTGGATAGATACCTTTAATTATTTAGGGGTGGTAATCTCCCACCAGACCTCAGATTTCCTTCCCCTAAATCTGCTTCCAGTTCTCCAAGAGGCAAAGATAAAGCTGAAAGCAGGGGAGAGCTTGCCCTTGTCTTTACTGGGACGTATTAACTTTATAAATATAAAAGTTATCCCTAAATTTACCTACTTTTTTCAGCAATCCCCACAGTGGATACCAAAGTCCTTTTTTGTAAAGCTGAATCAGCTTTTCTCCTCCGTCCTCTGGGTCCCCAAACTCCACGTTATAAATTGACCACTTTAATGCGTCCTAACACGCAGGGAGGCCTTGCCTTTCCTGACTGCCATAAATATTTCTTGGCTACTCAATTGGTAACTGTGGCATAATGACTGAACCCTAAATTATCTAACCCTTCTACTTTCTTGGAGGCTGCGGTGGTCCGCTCCCTGGAAGCCCTCAAATTTCTTAAATTTAGAGGTCCACAGGCCCCCTATGCCCCAACTCCTTCCTTGCTTACTACTTTGTGTGCCTGGAGAGTGGGTCTAGCCTGTGAGGGCTATCAGAAATTGGCTGTGATCCCCAAATGCTCCAATATGGCTTAACCCTACCCTGCCCCATTTCTATATGCTACCAGATTCATATGCTTGGACTAAGTATAATATTAAGATGATATCTCAAGTGGTTTCGCAACATTCTTTAGTTCCCCTCTCTCAACTCTCCTCCAATTTTAATATTTCCACAAATTATCTTTTTCGCTATCTATAGTTCACTCATGCCTTCATCACTCAATTCCCGCAATCCTCCTGTATGGTTGTCTAATCGGAATTGGAGCAGTTGCTCTGCTCAGAGTGTGATGAGAAACCTACCTCCTATCTCTACTCCCATTTCATTTTTGTGTCCTTACCCCCTTAGAAGGGCTTTGGACCTGTTGGCAGCGCGACATTACGGAAATGGACAACGATGATTGGGATGATGTTTGGGATCTCTCCTTCCATACTTTGGTCTCATTACGTGATTGACTCGTACAATTTAAAAAGTACACAGAGCATAGGTGTGCGCAGCCTATCGCATTAGGGTGTGCACCAAAACTCAAACGCACATGCGAGTATGTGTGTATGTATGTACGTATGTATATATATACACACACACACACACACACACACACATATACACTGTATATATTCTTATAAATAAATACGAGCAAACGTTTTATAATATAAGAAAGGTCTTTCCCATCTCCCGGCTGGCACAGTGAAAGAAAAGTGCAAAATGTGGAGGGTAAGAGAGTGGACACTATGTACATGAAAGGAGTATGGGAGGTATGAGTGGGAGGTATGAGAGTGAGCAGTATGTACAGGGGAGGAGTGTGGGAGGTGTGACAATGGGCACTATGTACAGGAGAGGAGCGTGGGGGGGTATGAGAGTGAGCAGTATGTACAGGAGAGGAGTGTGGGAGGTATGAGAGTGAGCAGTATGTACAGGAGATGAGTGTGGGAGGTGTGACAATGGGCACTATGTACAGGAGAGAAGTGTGGGGGGTATGAGAGTGAGCAGTATGTACAGGAGATGAGTGTGGGAGGTGTGACAATGGGCACTATGTACAGGAGAGGAGTGTGGGGGGGTATGACAATGGGCACTATGTACAGGAGAAAAGTGTGGGGGGTATGAGAGTGAGCAGTATGTACAGGAGAGGAGTGTGGGGGGTATGAGAGTGAGCAGTATGTACCGGAGAGGAGTGTGGGAGGTATGACAATGGGCACTATGTACAGGAGAGGAGTGTGGGGGACTATGAGAGTGAGCAGTATGTACAGGAGAGGAGTGTGGGAGGTATGGGAGTGAGCAGTATGTACAGGAGAGGAGTGTGGGAGGTATGAGAGTGAGCAGTATGTAGAGGAGATGAGTGTGGGAGGTGTGACAATGGGCACTATGTACAGGAGAGGAGTGTGGGGGGGTATGACAATGGGCACTATGTACAGGAGAGGAGTGTGGGGGGGTATGACAATGGGCACTATGTACAGGAGAGAAGTGTGGGGGGTATGAGAGTGAGCAGTATGTACAGGAGATGAGTGTGGGAGGTGTGACAATGGGCACTATGTACAGGAGAGAAGTGTGGGGGGGTATGAGAGTGAGCAGTATGTACAGGAGAGGAGTGTGGGGGTATGAGAGTGAGCAGTATGTACAGGAGAGGAGTGTGGGAGGTATGACAATGGGCACTATGTACAGGAGAGGAGTGTGGGGGACTATGAGAGTGAACAGTATGTACAGGAGAGGAGTGTGGGAGGTATGAGAGTGAGCAGTATGTACAGGAGAGGAGTGTGGGAGGTATGACAATGGGCACTATGTACAGGAGAGGAGTGTGGAGGGTATGAGAGTGAGCAGTATGTACAGGAGAGGAGTGTGGAGGGTATGAGAGTGAGCACTATGTACAGGAGAGGAGTGTGGGAAGTATGACAATGGGCACTATGTACAGGAGAGGAGTGTGGGGGGTATGACAGTGGGCACTATGTACAGAAGAGGAGTGTGGGGGATATGAGAGTGAGCAGTATGTACAGGAGAGGAGTGTGGGAGGTATGAGAGTGAGCAGTATGTACAGGAGAGGAATGTGGGAGGTATGGGAGTGAGCAGTATGTACAGGAGAGGAGTGTGGGAGGTATGAGAGTGAGCAGTATGTACAGGAGAGGAGTGTGGAAGGTATGGGAGTGAGCAGTATGTACAGGAGAGGAGTGTGGGAGGTATGACAATGGGCACTGTGTACAGGAGAGGAGTGTGGGGGGTATGACAGTGGGCACTATGTACAGGAGAGGAGTGTGGGGGGTATGAGAGTGAGCAGTATGTACAGGAGAGGAGTGTGGGGGTATGAGAGTGAGCAGTATGTACAGGAGAGGAGTGTGGAGGATATGACAATGGGCACTATGTACAGGAGAGGAGTGTGGGAGGTATGAGAGTGAGCAGTATGTACAGGAGAGGAGTGTGGAGGATATGACAATGGGCACTATGTACAGGAGAGGAGTGTGCGGGGTATGACAGTGGGCACTTTGCACAGGAGAGGAGTGTGGGAGGTATGAGAGTGAGCAGTATGTACAGGAGAGGAGTGTGGGAGGTATGAGAGTGAGCAGTATGTACAGGAGAGGAGTGTGGGAGGTATGAGAGTGAGCAGTATGTACAGGAGAGGAGTGTGGGAGGTATGAGAGTGAGCAGTATGTACAGGAGAGGAGTGTGGGAGGTATGAGAGTGAGCAGTATGTACAGGAGAGGAGTGTGGGAGGTATGAGAGTGAGCAGTATGTATAGGAGAGGAGTGTGGGAAGTATGAGAGTGAGCAGTATGTACAGGAGAGGAGTGTGGGAGGTATGAGAGTGAGCAGTATGTACAGGAGAGGAGTGTGGGAGGTATGAGAGTGAGCAGTATGTACAGGAGAGGAGTGTGGGAGGTATGAGAGTGAGCAGTATGTATAGGAGAGGAGTGTGGGAAGTATGAGAGTGAGCAGTATGTACAGGAGAGGAGTGTGGGAGGTATGAGAGTGAGCAGTATGTACAGGAGAGGAGTGTGGGAGGTATGAGAGTGAGCAGTATGTACAGGAGAGGAGTGTGGGAGGTATGAGAGTGAGCAGTATGTACAGGAGAGGAGTGTGGGAGGTATGAGAGTGAGCAGTATGTATAGGAGAGGAGTGTGGGAAGTATGAGAGTGAGCAGTATGTACAGGAGAGGAGTGTGGGAAGTATGAGAGTGAGCAGTATGTACAGGAGAGGAGTGTGGGAGGTATGAGAGTGAGCAGTCTGTACAGGAAAGGAGTGTGGGAGGTATGAGAGTGAGCAGTATGTACAGGAGAGGAGTGTGGGGGTATGAGAGTGAGCAGTATGTACAGGAGAGGAGTGTGGAGGATATTACAATGGGCACTATGTACAGGAGAGGAGTGTGGGAGGTATGAGAGTGAGCAGTATGTACAGGAGAGGAGTGTGGAGGATATGATAATGGGCACTATGTACAGGAGAGGAGTGTGCGGGGTATGACAGTGGGCACTTTGCACAGGAGAGGAGTGTGGGAGGTATGAGAGTGAGCAGTATGTACAGGAGAGGAGTGTGGGAGGTATGAGAGTGAGCAGTATGTATAGGAGAGGAGTGTGGGAAGTATGAGAGTGAGCAGTATGTACAGGAGAGGAGTGTGGGAGGTATGAGAGTGAGCAGTATGTACAGGAGAGGAGTGTGGGAGGTATGAGAGTGAGCAGTATGTACAGGAGAGGAGTGTGGGAGGTATGAGAGTGAGCAGTATGTATAGGAGAGGAGTGTGGGAAGTATGAGAGTGAGCAGTATGTACAGGAGAGGAGTGTGGGAGGTATGAGAGTGAGCAGTATGTACAGGAGAGGAGTGTGGGAGGTATGAGAGTGAGCAGTATGTACAGGAGAGGAGTGTGGGAGGTATGAGAGTGAGCAGTATGTACAGGAGAGGAGTGTGGGAGGTATGAGAGTGAGCAGTATGTACAGGAAAGGAGTGTGGGAGGTATGAGAGTGAGCAGTATGTATAGGAGAGGAGTGTGGGAAGTATGAGAGTGAGCAGTATGTACAGGAGAGGAGTGTGGGAAGTATGAGAGTGAGCAGTATGTACAGGAGAGGAGTGTGGGAGGTATGAGAGTGAGCAGTCTGTACAGGAAAGGAGTGTGGGAGGTATGAGAGTGAGCAGTATGTACAGGAGAGGAGTGTGGGAGGTATGAGAGTGAGCAGTCTGTACAGGAAAGGAGTGTGGGAGGTATGAGAGTGAGCAGTATGTACAGGAGAGGAGTGTGGGAGGTATGAGAGTGAGCAGTATGTACAGGAGAGGAGTGTGGGAGGTATGAGAGTGAGCAGTATGTACAAGGAGTGTGGGAGGTATGAGAGTGAGAGCACTCTGTGTATGTGGTTTCCAGATCATGCAAAGTTAATGTATAACCATTCAATTTAACCCTGTATTGATCCAAACTCTGTAAAATCCAAAGTGTAAATTCACAGTAAAAAAACGAAACACTCTAAGGCTAAGTTCACATCTATGCGTGTGGGTAACGCATACAAAATTGCATGCTTTCCAAACATGCAAAGAAATGTGCTGCCCTTATCCAGATGTGCAGCAGTGCCATTGTTTGTTATTGGCACCTCCATGCATCTGCAAACATGTGGACCAAACTACAGGGTGCCGCACACTTTTGGAAAAGATTCAGGACTTCTTTTCCATGATACTTGTGCGTAGGGCAGCCCATTGAAATTAATGGGCTGCCCTACATGTAATTCATGAAAACAATGCCTGTGAGTGCTTTAAAAAAAGCCTAACTGAGTAGATGCAAAATAACAATTCTCAATAGAAAAAATCATTATTCTCTAAATAATCAGTGTTCATACAATTGCACTACCATGTACATGTGAACACTGTGCTCTGCTCTGATTATTGAGGACAGTTAAATTGTATAGAGAGTGTTTAGTTTATGTGGGGAATTTACATGTTGTACAGAGTTTGAAGAACACGGGGTTAAATTGAATGGTTATAAAGTTTCTTCAGATTATCTGGACACACACAGGGTGTGGGGGTTGTTTATATAGTGATAAGTGCAGCATCCAAGATATCTGTTAGCTGTGAGCAAGGCTGAAGACTCAGCCGACTCCCCCATACACACACTCTGTTCTTCCAATCCTCCTATTAGCTTAATCTTCCTCATCAAACTGCAAACAAATCCTCCTGAATAGTTCTGATGTGAAACTGTCAGCTTACCTCTCCAAATTGACTTTTCTTAGAACATGAGCTCAGCTCACCCCCTTCCCTGCACAGTGTCAGCAGCACCTGGCACTAGCAGTGCCCCTCCTCCATGTTCTCTGGGCAGACAGCACTGGAGATGGGGGAGGATCTAAGTGAATGAGGGCACAGATTGAACATACATAAGACTTGGGGTAGGTAGAAAAAACGAGATTGGAAGCTTCTAAATGCAATCATTACCTGGATCCAGCAGGCTGCAGCCACTCGTCTGCCGCTCTCACGCTCTGCTAGTCCGCTGCTTCCAGGGAGAGAGAAGCTGGAGGGGGGGGGGGGGGGCGGCTACTGTGAGGACCTGCAGCCAGAACTATAGAAGCTGCATCGGAAAATGCGGCTGGCTTACTCCGCAGCTGAGGTCCTAGTTCCCTGCTCAATCACCTCCCACTCGCAGCACAGCTGTTTTTACTGGCCGCAGTGGTGGTGACTGAGTTACACAGAGACAGGACAGATGTTGCAGGCATTTAGCACTGACAAAACTTGTTAAGACACAGACAGGACTGAATGATTAGGGTGTGCCTGGGCACCCCCGGCACACCCCGTGGGCACGTCTATGACACAGAGCCTACTTCACCCCCTACAGACTCCACAAGATGAACCCATCCAGTTCGTCGGAGTGTTGGAGGTGCGGTAACTCTCCAGGAGATTTCTCCCACATACTTTGGTCCTGTCCTGGTGTTTTGTTTGATATTGGGTGCTTGATTAACCTAGTTACATCTATCTCAATACAACCCTCCATGGGTGTTTGCTTGTTAGGCCTTGTTGAAAATCTAGTTCCAACCGTAACGGAGCAAACTCTGGTTAGTCTGCTCCTGTTTTATGCCAGGAAGACCATTACAATGCAGTGGAAATAGCCCTCTCACCCATACCTCTCCTTTTGGAAACAGCTTGTGAACAACCTACCTCTAAACAAAGACACCTACACAAATAGAAGTTGCCCTAAAAAATATGACAAGGTATGGCGTAAATGTTTAGCAGAGCCCTAGACCGCCTCGGACATGTTGCAAAGACATCCTACTTATTAAGTCTGGTTAGTTTCTCTGACATCTCTTATATGTTTTTTTTTTACTTTGTTGTTTTTCATGTAATAATGTCTGATAGTATAGATAGAAGCACCCTCAAAATACATGGTGTAACCCTTGTTACTTGTATCTTGTTCCTTGCTCAATGTGATGTTTACCCACGAGGGTTTCACCATCGAGATATGTACTGGTCTTGTCTTGTTTGTCTAATTGTTATTTTGGTTTGTGTTTATTACATTAATAAACAGATTTAAAAGGCCCCATGATCCGTAGGTATTCCCCTGCAAAAGAGACACCTGTTCTGGTGACAAGTAAGAGGGAAATTCTCCTCATTCGTAGGAATTTCTTATACCCAATTGCATCTCTGGAGCAAAAAGTTAAGAAAATCTCCTCAATGGAACACAGACAGCAAAAAAAATAAACTCACAGGGGTTTCAACTCTTCTCTAACCCAAAAAGAAAGTTTTGGCTGCACACAGGCTTTAATGCTTTGTCATTTTGTCTTGATAAACAGGAATCACACCTATCATTGTGATCACCAATGTAGACCCCCCAAACACCAGATCTGGAAATGTTGAACCAATCACAGAAAAATTTGGAGAGATGGGGTGCACTAACAAAATTTGTCTGAAGAATTACACCGAAAACAGCCCAACGAGGAGCCGAGAGGCTGATGATCAATTCCTCCGCTTCCTGGAAGTTTGTATGAATGAGACAGAACATGCCATCCAGCAAAGGGGGGGGGGGAACCAGTCTGACATATTTGCTAAGAATGTGGCTGAGCAAATCAAGGATGAGAAAGAAGAGAATGATAGACAGGTGAGGATGCTAAAGATAGAACTGGAAGAGTCACAGTCTAAAGTGAGAGACTTGGAAGAAAAGGCTAAAGTGAGAGACTTGGAAGAAAAGGCTAAAGTGAGAGACTTGGAAGAAAATTTGAGAAAAGAGAAAGAAAAATGTTCAATCTTGTAAGAAAACTGGAAGATATGTCAGAGGGGTAATAAGTGGTGCCACATGTTTGGGGGAAAAAGCTGAACTTTCAACCTCCCCAGTGCATACTTTCCCTTTCTTCTCTCCCCTGCTCTCCATTCAGTTACAACTGAAATACTCAGTATATTACTGAAAGCGGAGCGCCGCCAAAATTTTTTTTTTTAAAAGTCAGCAGCTACAAATACTGCAGCTGCTGACTTTTAAAACATGGACACTTACCTGTCCAAGGCGCCCGTGATGTCGGCACCCGAGGCCGAACCGTCTCTCCGTCCTCGGGTGCTGCCGCCTCCATCTTCGGTAAGGGAATCAGGAAGTGAAGCCGTGCGGCTTCACTTCCCGGTTCCCTACTGCGCATGCGCAAGTCGCGCAGCGCAATACGGATGGTCCCTGCTGCCTCTGGGACCCGTGTGTTTCCCAGCAGGCAGCGGGGAGGGCGCAGGAAGTGGCGTAAATAACCGCAGATTCTGCAGCTATCTATGCCGGAAGTGGGTACAGATACCTGTAATATACAGGTATCTGTACCCCCCTCCCCCCTGAAAGGTGCCAACTGTGTCACCGGAGGGGGGGAGGAATCTGATGAGTGGAAGTTCCACTTTTGGGTGGAACTCCGCTTGAAGTACTTATGGTGACTCACCCTCCACCTTTACACAGCACCGGGTCAATTAGCACTTTGTAAGCTACAACTGCATTGACTCATAGCATACATAGGAATTTTCTTTTACTCTCCTTGAATGGACAGAGCAGCAGGGAGTATATTTGACTGGAGAGGAGGAGAATAAAAGAATATCTGTTGATTTGGCCTGCGTGGGCAAAGCACAGATTCCCTTTAATACTCTGATGTTTTCACAGGTTTGGGATTGTTAAAGTTCTGAATGACATTAACTCACTTAGGCTACTTTCACACTGAGGCGCTTTACAGGCGCTATAGCCTTAAAAATAGCACCTGTAAAGCGCCTCTCCTGTCACTCCAGTGTGAAAGCCTGAGGGCTTTCACACTGGAGCAGTGCGTTTGCGAGACGTTAAAAAAAGTCCTGCAAGCAGCATCTTTGAGGCGCTTTAGGAGCGGTGTATACACCACTCTTAAAGCGCCCCTGCCCATTGAAATCAATGGGCAGTGTCGACAAAGCGACTCGGCAGCAGCACTTTGCAGATGCTTTTAACCCTTTATTCGGCTGCTAGCGGGGGGTTAAAAGCGCCCAAAAAGTGCCGCTAAAGCGACGGTAAAGCGCCGCTAAAACTAGCGGCGCTTTACTGCTGATGCCCCGCCCCAGTGTGAAAGTGCCCTTATGCAATTTTATTTTTACACATATTCAATTAATGCAAATGTTATTCAAATCTCTCAATTTATAATTTGGAGCCTGTGAATTAATGGGGATACGTTTGTTTTAAATTCACAAAAAACAGGATTTTTTTTTTAACATTTCTTTTTTAACTTCAATATGGAGGAGGGGTGGTCTGCATCTGGTCAGTGGATGGCGCTCAGCATGCTGTTCCAGATCTGAATTGAGTTTTAGGGCACAGCGGGCCTTCTGTTGGGCTCCCGAGCTCTAGATAGTCAAATTAATCCTGTAATCTACAATAATGTATAACAGAGCAATCAGGAATAGATCCAAGGTTCTTAATGTTTTAATGATTTAATCACTGATACTGTTACATGAACTAAATAAAATCTCAATCTAAACAACAAGACATGGACTTTGCTTCTTTGATAAGTCAAATCTCCAAACTGTAATATATGTGTATTTGTTAACTTTTATAATCACACACATAGGTTGGATTTGAATTCTTGCAAATATGCGGCCCCTCAGCGCCAAGCACCAGGCGCTGAGAGGTTGCATATTTGCATGTGGTCGGTGCCAAGGGGTTAATTGTTGGATTCTAACCACAATGAAAGGCTCCACTTGTGATCTCCTTTTACATTCTGATATACATTTTCCATGCTTTATTTACAATATAAGGATATGTGTATGGAGGCTGTGTAGAAGGATGTTGTATCTGTACTTTGTAATAGATCGTGGTATTGCCTCTAGTGTTAAAGTGGAATTTAGCCTGACACTAAACTATTCTCTAAAATGATCCATCGCAGTCCTCCCACCTATCCTGCCTACCCTGTGTAAAAAAGATCTGTATACTTACCCTTCTTTAATCCACTCGGGTGACGTGATCCTGCAGCTCCGGCTGCTCTGTGTCAGTAAGTGGCTGATGCTGGGGAGAGGAGGGAGCACTGACAATGGTTGGGCTATGAGAACCTATGGGTGATGTCACTGCTCTCAGAATTCCCAGCTGCTGTTTAGCGCTTCCTGACACATGGGAACTGGAGCTGCCGAATCACCAGACTGGACCGAAGCAGACAAAAAAAAGGTAAGTATACAGTTTTTTTTTACAGGGTAGACAGGATAGATGGGGGTGGCATTTTAAAGAATAATTAGTGTTAGGTTTGCATTCCACTTTAATAGTTTTAAACAGTGGTAATTTATATCTATTAAAGTTACTGAATTTTTAGTCAAGTGATTTGGCTCTATGAGCTTTTTACTAAAAATCACTTGATATACAAGTTTTTATTGCTGTCTGTGTCCCCTTTGGGGAGATTCACCTCTCTATTTGTACTGGTGATGACTGTACCAAGAAAGAAAATTGAGCTAAATCCATAATTTTGGCATTGGACCTGAGCAAAGGGTAAGGGGAAATATTTCAATGGGGCCACTTGTTCTGGAAACAAATATTCAACAGGAAAATACCGCTCACTTTTGAAGATTTCCTCTAACTTCCTATTGCATCTCTTTGACAAGAAGTGAAGAGAAATTTCCCAAACAGTACCCAGATGGCAAAAAAAAAAAAAAATCAAAGAAAAAATCAGGTGTTTTAATTCTTTCCAACTCTATGCAAAAAAAAATGTTTTGACTATACATAGGGGGTCATTTACTATAGCGCCGCGGCGCTAATTCGCACACATTGCCGTGAATTAGCGCTAATTCACGGCAATTTTCACTATAGTGCTGGTGAGAAAATACTCCCAAAATCGAATTTACTATAGTTCCCTGAAACCAAATAGCGCCCAAACCCTTACTCTGCTAAAACCTGGAGAATTGCACATGGAAATAATGTTTAGAACATGATATAATTGCCTAAATGGTACTGAAATATGCGCTATATTATTTAAAGATAATCTGCTTTTAAACTGTGTGAAAAAGGGATTTCTACACTGAAATATCTTTAAAAGTCTGAGAAGTGAAAAATTCCCCGTTTTGGACAACTAGGTGCCAACACAACTGAGCATGCTCAGACCTGAAAATAGCTCTCATTTTAACTTGTGTCTTTTTTAGCCGGAGCTATAGTAAATACCAAAATGAGAGCTAATTAGAGAACATTTTTTGGACGTTAAAATCTGCTCTATTTTAGTCCAAATGAAGTTTCAGTCATTGATTCTAATGGAACAATTCTAACTTTCACAAAAAAAAAACATTTTAATGTTGAGATGAAATGTATCTTTCTGTGAAATAAATTTTCCTTTGCAACATTGTTGCTTCTACTTAAAATATTTTGATTTTAAGAATACTACAATGTGGAATGTTTTGATGTTTTAGTAAAATATATTTTTCTCTGTCACTTTCACTTGTTACTCTCCATCTCACAACAATCTTTACCCCAAACTCACACAGGTGTCTTTACAATCCACAAACAATGCCATTACTGATGCAAATTTAAAATAAATCACAATTTTTTGTGCTTTTTATTATTTCCAAATGTTCATAATTTGAGCCCAAAAAATGTGATATGTGTACCAACATCAGAAATCAAAATGTAATTCCCAAAAATTTGAGGGTAATATTCTACTCTCACCCACAAAAAAACACCAAATATCACAGAATAAATCAAGAAGAATAACTCTTGAGTAATGTAATTCCATCACCTGTATGTCCATAGAAATGCAGTATTTATGTGTTTTTATGTGTATTTATGTGTAGTTATGTGTAGGAGGGTCTCACACGTGGCAGCTCCGTGACTTAGAGGTTAGAACTTCTGCTTAGTATCTCTGAGGGTCTGGGTTCAAAGCCCAACCATGTTACTTCATGTAGAGAAGTTGTCTCATCTCCCAGGTCCTATAACTATGGCTAAATGTAGTAGTTATGTGCAGGAGGCTTCCACCACCATTGTAAGTCTTTTCCAGATACACTATTTAGCCAAAAGTATTGGGATGCCTGCCTTTACACACACATGAACTTTAATGCCAGCCCAGTTTTAGTCCGTAGGGTTAAAATTTGATTTGTCCCACCCTTTGCAGCTAGAACAGCTTCTGGGAAAGCTGTCCACAAGGTTTAGTGTGTCTATGGGAATGTTTAATCATCCTTCCAGAAGTGCATTTGTGAGGCCAGGCACTGATGTTGGATGAGAAGGCCTGGCTTGCAGTCTCTACTCTAATTCAGCCAAAGGGTATTCTATCGGGTTGAAGCCAGGACTCTGTGCAGGCCAGTCAAGTTTCTCCACCCCAAACTTGCTTATCCATGTCTTTATGGACCTTGTTTTGTGCACTGGTGTGCAGTCATGTTGGAACAGGAAGCGGCTTTCCCCAAACTGTTCCCACAAAGTTGGGAGCATGAAATTGTCCAAAATGTCTTGTTGTGCTGACGCCTTAAGAGTTCCCTTAACTGGAACTAAGAGGTCAAGGCCAACCCCTGAAAAACAACCCCACATCCTAATCCCCCCTCCACCAAATCATTTGGACCAGTTCACAAAGCAAGGTCCATAAAGACATGGATGAGGGAGTTTGGGGTGGAGGAACTTGACTGGCCTGCACAGAGTCCTGACCTCAACACAACAGAACACCTTGGGGATGAATTAGAGAGGAGACTGTAGGTCAGGCCTTCTTGTCCAACATCAGTGCCTGACCTCACAAATGCACTTGGAAGAATGGTCAAACATTCCCATAGACACACTCCTAAACCTTGTGGACAAGAAGAGTTGAAGCTGTTATAGCTGCAAAGGGTGGGCCAAATGAGTTTTGAATCCAATACTAATACTGGGATGCCATTACAGTTCATGTGCGTTTAAAGGCAGGCATCCCAATACTTCAAAAAGAACCTCGTGTAGATGGGGTTTTAAGGGCAAAATTATTAGCAAAGAATTAAAAGAAAGAATAAATTTTTATTTATACAAAAATTTAAAAAGACAAATTTATACAAAAAAACATGTGCACAGACAAGTACAATTGTGATGTGTAACAGAAATGACAAAAAATTATTAAATCCAACGCGTTTCGAAATAATTAACTTTAGTAATCTTCTTCAGGGATACATTTTTGCCATTATCTGAAAGGCACAAAATGTAATATAAATATACATATATTTTTTTCATAGCATATATACAAAATCTATGCTGAAATACAAAAAAAAAAAAAAAAAACACCTCACAAAATAGTGATTGACATAAAGGTTTCCAATGGATCATCAGATATTCACCCGATCCGTATAGGTCTTTAATCATGCAAAAAAAAAAAACAGATATTAGAATCCAAAAAGAGGCGCCAAATTGAGAAAAGCGGCAAACCGCTAGACTAGATTGAGAAGGACGGTATTGTGGAATCTATGGAAAGGACACATAGCAAGTGGTAAACATATAGGAAGGAAAAAAAAAAACGACCAAAAACCTTACATGAAATGCAGGAATTTTTGCGCTGTTCCAATCAGGAGGTATGTGATGAATAATACTTCAAATACAAGGAAACAAAATTTGCACGACTCCGGATGAAAATAGGGAGTCCCAACCCTAAAAAGAATTTTTAGAAAAATAAGTTATGGAATGGAGATGAAAAATATATGAACACACCTAATTCCAATGTGGAGCCATATCTATACGTTCCACATTACTGACAAAAAATGTACCGTATTTATCGGCGTATAACACGCACTTTTTTCCCCTTAAAATCAGGGGAAAGTCGCAGGTGCGTGTTATACACCGATCCCCTGCGATCCCGACCTGTCAAAATAACAAAATCGCCGACCGCGATTTGAAAATGGCGCCGCCGGCGCCGAAATACACAGAGCCTGTCCTCGGCTCTTTCCGGCGGCTCTCGTTTACTTTCGGTTTCACTCGTAGCCCCGAGCGGAGCTATCCGAACCTACTCGGATAGCTCCGCTCGGGGCTACGAGTGAAACCGAAAGTAAACGAGAGCCGCCGGAAAGAGCCGAGGACCGGCTCTGTGTATTTCGGCGCCGGCGGCTCTCGTTTACTTTCGGTTTCACTCGTAGCCCCGAGCGGAGCTATCAGAGTAGGTTCGGATAGCTCCGCTCGGGGCTACGAGTGAAACCGAAAGTAAACGAGAGCCGCCGGAAAGAGCCGAGGACCGGCTCTGTGTATTTCGGCGCCGGCGGCGCCATTTTCAAATCACGATCCGCGATTTTGAAGCCCAGCAAGCAGGGACAGGGGATCGAAGGCTGCACTGGGGCAAGGCTGCACTGGGGCAAGGCTGCACTGGGGCAAGGCTGCACTGAGAAGGCTGCACTGAGAAGGCTGCACTGAGAAGGCTGCACTGAGAAGGCTGCACTGGGGAAGGCTGCACTGAGAAGGCTGCACTGAGAAGGCTGCACTGACAAGGCTGCACTGACAAGGCTGCACTGACAAGGCTGCACTGACAAGGCTGCACTGGGGAAGGCTGCACTGAGAAGGCTGCACTGACATGGCTGCACTGATATGGCTGCACTGACATGGCTGCACTGACAAGGCTGCACTGGGGAAGGCTGCACTGACATGGCTGCACTGACAAGGCTGCACTGACAAGGCTGCACTGGGGAAGGCTGCACTGACAAGGCTGCACTGACATGGCTGCACTGGGGCAAGGCTGCACTGAGAAGGCTGCAATGATGGGCATTTAAATGTAAGTTTTTTTCCCTTCAACTTCCCTCCTAAAAGTTTTTTTTTCCCTAAAATTCCCTCCTAAATTGGGGTGCGTGTTATACGCCGGTGCGTGTTATACGCCGATAAATACGGTATGTAAAAAAAGAAAAAGAAAAAAATGAAAAATGGAAAATGCAAAAATAAAAGATTGTATAACTAAAAAATATTAAATAATGAGGGCTGAACAGAGAATAAAAAAAAAAAAAAGGGGGGGGTCCCCTGAAGAACATAAAGGGAACCTTCCCCAGAGTAAAAATCAGGGGTTTTAAGTGGTTCAAGAGTATACAACAACTCTACACTTCTAACCAATTGAGAGAGTTGGTTAAAAAATCACATGAAAAAGATCACATGAAAACCCCCAAAATAAACACCAAATCTCAAACTAGTAAAAATGCATAAATGAGTCAATATGTCAAAAAAATGATTGCAGCTTACCGCAAACTTGCTATGTGTCTCTCCCACATCTGAGCATGAAAGCCGTCCAGGATCCACAGAACCGGCTCCAGAAATGGGGAATAGTTCCTCAGTTTAACGAAAGATAAAAGCACCCTGCTGTCTTGATCCTCAGAGAAAGGGTTGTCAGTATGACGCTGGCGGCTCAGG
Organism: Aquarana catesbeiana; assembly: GCF_042186555.1. Taxonomy (NCBI): domain Eukaryota; kingdom Metazoa; phylum Chordata; class Amphibia; order Anura; family Ranidae; genus Aquarana; species Aquarana catesbeiana. The sequence goes on along the minus strand of NC_133329.1, from coordinate 74,341,875 downwards.
GGTTCCCGGCGTTCTCCTTATAAGGCCCATGCTCGTGCACTGCCCAGCGAGCGTCGGGAAATGACGCCGCATCAAATGACAGCGGTGACGTCATTTCCTCCGCTACGCTCGCAAGGGCAGTGTGTGTTAACGGCAAGACGTAAGGGGAGTAAGGCCCGGCATCTAGCCACGCCTATCCCCTTATCATCTATAGCCAAAAAAGAAAAAGAAACATTCATTGCTGACAGCACCATACCATCACGTCCCACATTAGATTCGAGGGAAGTACAATTGACCTCCACTCCATCTCTCCACAACACGGGACTTGTCCAAACAATAAGGAAGTGGTTCCTGCCTAAGTATGGAGCAAAAATTCAATAAGTTATGAAATTATCTTTAGATTGTAGTGATCTTAAAATATCAAGACAATCTCAGTGTAAGACTGGATGGGTAAGAAGGAAATAACCCGTATCCAGTCTAAAGCCGGGACATCAGAGGGAAGACCCCAGGGGGGGGGGGAAATAAGCCCTCGGAAGGGAGAAACTAAAAACCCCCGACACAGGAAAATCCACCCAGAAACTGATAAGTGGCGCCGTGGGCACCTATAACAGCAAGGGAGGAGAAATGGGCTCCAACCAAAGGTGGGGGCCCCCTGTGCCGGGTGCACGATATGACCACAGACCGGGGTGGATGAAATCAGAGATTAACATGGGAAACCCATTTTGTCATAAAAAGAAAAAAAGAAAATAAACAAAAGAACAATATTGTAATCAAATATCACAGAAAAGAATTTTTTATCTCATTTACATAGTGTGATTCCAGAGAGCATATCTCATCCACAAAATGTAATTCCAAAAAGAAAAAGAAAAAATTATTATATCTATATATGTATTACCCCAATAGACATCATCATTCCAGCTATTCACCTGCTGGTTAAACCGAACAGGAGAGAAAAAAAGATGAGAGAAGGGAGAGAGAGAGAGAATTCAACAAAGCATAAGGGAGGAAATGTGTCAAGTTGTATTTAATCTGTTTTTCCAGAACTAAAGCCATCGAGGAAGGGCCTAAAGCTCTCTGCCTCGTTAAGGCCTGGTAGGGTGGTGGCATCTAAGTGCCTGATCCATCGTGTTTCACGTTGTAAAAGGTTTTGTTCCAGTCCCCACCTCTAATGGGGACATGGATACGGTCCACAACCGTAAAGTTTACAGATGGTATTCTGTATCCATGCCCCCTGGCTACATGTCTGCCAAGGGGGAGTTACAGGTTGCCAATCTGCATGCTCTGCAGATGTTTACTGACACGTTGTCCAAATTCTTGGCGGGTCTTTCCAATATAGAAAGCCCCGCATCGGCATTGTACCAAATATACCACCCCCCGAGTTTTGCAATTAGGGAAGTGCTTAAGTTGGAAGCTGTCATGAGAGGGTTTACCCGTTGGTGGCGCTATCGGTCTCTTGGATCGCAGTACCAGTGTCCACCAGCGGGTGTCTTCCAACACCTGGGACCTGCAGTAAGAGGTCTCTCCTGCTGGTGGCACTGTTGCATCCTTGGGCCGTAGTACCGGTGTCCACCAGCGGGTGCACTCCAGCAGTGTGCAGCAAACAGCACCCTCTGCGCTTAGCTGTAACATAAGGTCAATTACTACAGCCTTATAAATACCCGGCAAGCCCTCATAGGCTTGCCTTGGTATCTTTCTTCCTTGTGCCCTGACCCTTTGCCCGTATCCCGTATCCTGTAAACCTGTATCCTGTAAACCTGTATCTGAACCTGAACCTGAGCCTGCTCCTGAGCCTGTATCCTATCCCATCCATTATCTCCCTCTCCTAACCTACGCTTGTTCAGCTGATTATCTCCTGTGTATGACCTTGGCTTGGCTAAACGTTTATGTTTCTGGTATATCCCTTGTTCCTGCTGACCCGCTGTGTATGACCCTGGCCTGGCTGACATCTGTGATTCCGGTATTGCCCCTTGTTGTATATATTGTTTGTAGTGGGTTTATTGTGTTGGTTTTGCACTGTTTGTATTCTCTGAATTATCACCTATTTTAATAAATTATTATTTTTTCACTTACATGCGTTTGGGTTATCTCTGTGCAGTCCACACAGTCTGGTCTACTAGTCTCCTGACAGAAGCGTTCGCCATTTGGTAATAAAAAAGAAGTTCTCCTACCAATGACTTTACAGAAAGAGCAAGAACCACAGGGGAAAGTCCCCCAGGTTTTGCAGGGGTCGCGTCTTTGATTCCCCTTGTATTCACTTTGAGTCAGTAAATCAGCCAAGGAACCTGCCTACTAAAGGTAATCTGGGGTTTGGGAGTAAGGAAGTCCCCCAAAATAGGATCATCGGTCAGAATCGACCAATGTTTTGTGAGGATTTTCCTTATGTTGTTGTGCTCATTGGAAAAACATAGGATAATCCTTGCTGTATCGTCCTGTTTGCAGATTTTGGTCTTGAATATTAAAGCATGTCTATCCTGATGTTTAACCCGGTTGAAAGCTTTTTTAGGGAGGATTTCGTATACCCCCTTGTGAATAATACGTATTATAATAATTAAATGGAAAATATGTTGGGTGATTACAATACGTATGTCTTACTCACTAAGGACCCGATGCTTCAATTTAAAGAGGAGTTACATTATCTTGTTGAAAGAGGAAAACACATTGGAGTCCTTAGCTTAAAAGAAGCTTCTTATTTAGATCCTTTTTTCTGTCGCACTCCAATTATATATTTTTTGCCCAAAATTCATAAAAATAGTACCCATCCTCCTGGCCGCCCCATAGTCAATGGGATTGACTCAGTCTCTTCTAGACTAGGTCAATAAATTGATTTTTTCCTCCAGCCTATGGTTATGAAAACTCGCTCATTTGTAAAAGACACTAAACATATAATTCATATTCTAGAGCAGTGGTTCTCAACCTTGCTAGTGCCGTGACTCCTTGGTAAAATTTCCCAAGTTGTGGGGACCCCTAACAGTAAAATTATTTTCGTAGCGTGGGTTGTCAGCACCCAAGGCAAGACAAGTAATTTGCGCTCCTAATGGACATTTAGCACTCCCTGAGTCCCTTCGACTTGTACAGTATTGAAACCCCTTATGGTACATTTTAGGATGTACCACTCTTTCTCTTTGTTCTCCTTTCTTTCTCTATCCTAATTTCTTGTTTTTTCCCCATCCCTCTCTCTAGACGTCTTTCTTGTTCTTTCTCTTATTCTTTCTCTCCCTTTTTCCTTGTTCCTCCCACTCTTTTCCTCTCCCTTCCATGTATTCTCTATTTTTATTCCTTCTCTTACTCCTTGGTGGGGGGGTGGGGGGATTGGGATGAGTGGCAGTGATGGCGGGTAGTTGGGATGAGTGGCAATGCTGGGGGGAGTTCTGATCAGCCAACTTGGGTGCTCTTGATCAAGGTCATCTGCTGATCTGAGAACTGTACTGGGGACTTTTAGTGGCAACTATAATCACAGGTAGTGTTACTCACTGTGTCTCCGTCTTTGTGGTGTCTCGTAACAGTGACACATTTTCTGAAATCAGGAGATAGGGTCTCCTCCAGCCCCTTCCACTTCACATTCCTCACCAGTCAGCTGACCTCTAATCTCTGTCCCCCAGCCATGCCGTGAACTGAATGAGCGGCTGCGTAGAGGCTGAGTGGGAGGCCAGAGGCTCCAGGAACAGCCCAGCTGGGCGGTCACAGGCTCCAGGGACAAAAAGGCTGGGAGAGCAGTGCGGGCCTCAGGAACAGCCCAGGATTCAGTGACCCCTGGCAAATCATCATTCGACCCCCGAGGGGGTCCCGACCCCCAGGTTGAGAACCACCGTTCTAGAGTCTCTTCCCCTCTCATCTTCGTGTGTGCTAATTACGGCGGACGTTAGTTCCTTATATACGATCATTAGCCACGAAGATACACTAACTTCGGTGCAGTGGGCCTTTGGATCATCAGACCTGACCAGAAGACATAAGAATTATATTTTAGACTGCCTAAGATTTTGTTTGGCTAAAAACTACTTTTGGTACAACAGACGTTTTTTTCTCCAAACAAGGGGTGTGGCGATGGGGGCCCGCTTTGCTCCCAGTGTTGCCAACCTATTCATGGCACACTGGGAGGAAGAAGTGATCTATAAGAACACACCCCCTGAACTCATCTGTTACCAATGGTACATCGATGATATTATTATGATTTGGGAGGGTGACAGATCCAATCTAGATGTTTTCATGCAAAAACTGGATGAGAACAATAGAAACATTGTCCTCTCTTGGAATGTGGGTAACGATCATGTCACGTACCTGGATCTTGATATTTACATAAAAGATAATCAGTTAGAGTTAAAAAATCATTTTAAACCCACGGATCGCAATGCGTACATTCCCCTAGGAAGTTGCCACCATTTACAATGGTTGTGCAACATTCCTAGGGGACAGTTTGTACGCATTAGGCGGAATTGCACATATGAGCAGGAATACCTTGCACAGTCTGAAGTTCTATCAGCTCGTTTTGTGCAAAAGGGATACAATAAATCTGACATTACCAAACACATCGAGACCGTTCGTACAATGGATAGAACGACACTTGTTTCCAATGGGCCTAGTGTTAAACAGGATAAATCAGGGAATATAAGAATTATTTTGGGACTACAATGTTCAATATAAAAAATTCGAAAAGATCATTCGCAAGTACTGGCCTATTTTGAAACAGGATAAAACACTTGGCCCCCCTTCTCCCCGAACGTCCTCAGTTTGTGTACAAAAGGGCACCATCCCTAAGAGATAAGTTAGCCCTAGGGGTCATTGACCCACCTCTCGTGATTGAAAATAGGATATCCAACATCCTGACAGGTTTCTACGCATGTGGGCATTGCCCACCATGCAAACAACCTAGGGGGAACATTAAAAAATGCAAAGAATTTATTGCTACAGCTACCAAGAAGGTTTACCAGATCAAAGACTTCATTACATGTTCCACGGCAGGGGTGGTATACATTATGGAATGCGAATGCGGCTTACAATATGTGGGGAGAACGTCCCGACCCCTGCATGTCCACATTGGAGAACATATTACTAATATTAAAAAAGGGTTAGACTCACATAATGTCTCTAAACATTTTAAAATATGTCACAAACGTAGTCCTGCCAAATTAAAGTTTTGGGGCGTGGAAAAGGTCACACCCCACTGGAGAGGGGGTAATTTTATAAGACAATTGAGCCGCCGTGAGTCTTTTTGGGTGTATGAGACACATGTGGGAGTACCCACGGGGCTCAATGTCGAGTTTGATTGGAACTATTTTATTTCTGACCGTTAATAATTTTTATATATTTTTTATATTGTTTAGCCTGCTGGCTATAGTAATGTTAACAATTTATTGGAATAATGGATGATGACTGTATTGTGAAAGGTGGCTGCAGTGAAGGGTCTTTTATTAATTAATTTTTAGAAATAGTTTTTTGTTTTATTAATTTTAATTTTTAACTTTCAATCTTAAGTTTTGGCTGCCTCTTTAGAATCTCTTCCCGGTACTATTTGGTTTTCTGATTAATTAGGCACAACATTGCCACTTTTTAAGTATGCTAGCTGAGAGAGATTAGTTAAGTACTGTGTTGTCAGTCCTATTAGCGTCCCGTCTCCTAGTCTCCAGGGTTACATAGAGGGTTTTTGCTTACTGCCCTCTTCCTCTGTTTACGTTTCATACAGATGAAGTAAGGCTGGTAGGATCAGGTGACCAAGTGTCACCCTATCACAGCTAATCCAGCCCCATTTTGGTCTAGGGAAGGAGGCACCCACTGACGTAGTCCATCACGTGACCTGACGTTGCGTCATGGTGACGACGGGATCATGTCTAAAACCTGTATCGAGTCACTCCCTAAACCTGAGTGTCAGCCTATTGTAGCGGCTTGATGCCCTGCCTGTAACTCGGGAGGGAGGTGTTATGTGATGTAGGAAGTCAGGTGATCCGACGTCGTGTCATCACGACGTCGATCACTATGGCAACCTGGATAAACACTTAGCTTTTTATACTTCCTATTCCAAAGCGGTGCGTTCTGATTGGACGGTCACCGCTCGGGAGTTGATTTGCAACAGATGAGTGAATTAGTGGGCTTTATATAAATCACTGACCAGACGTAAGGGACCCTAAGACCGCTGAGGAAGTCCTGCTGGACGATACGCGTGCGGATTGGTTTTATCCCGTTTAGATGTCGCTGCAGCCTCCTTATCATTCACTGTCGCCTGTAAATTACATGCGCCTTATTTCCTAGCACTGGATATAGTGCTACATATGTGAGTACCTGTCTTTTAATAAAAGGAATCATTTTTCTAGTTATACAGAGAGCACTATATTATTTCTTTATTTATTTCATGTGATTATGGATGAAAACTTTTAAGCCATTTTAAGGAAGAGGTTTCCGGCTTTCCAGTCAAGATACTACCCTGACCACTATTAAGTGGTGAATGCTTATGAGACCTTCCTGTTAGTTCAGGGGTCCCTGTAACAAGGTGAGCGGTTTGACTGGCAAGAAGGGGGAGCACGGATTTAAGAGCACTTTGGATTTGCATGAAGCACCCTGCATCACCGTTGACACTCTCTGATTTTTCATTCATTTATGGACATTTATGATAATTGATTAGTAACTTCAGCGCTGCACTATATTTTTTTACTGGATTTCCCTGAAACCTGTCCGATCAGAGCAGGGTAACCCCACTTCCCGAGTCAAGAAGTGCTACAACCTCCTGCCCATTAACGCGCACCACACTCTCAAGCGCGCTTAGATTGTTCATGGGACCTGTGGCAAAAGCAAACAGGCGTGGCGTGCCCTTGATGATGTCATTTCTGACGAAACGGCCGTAGGACTGACACGCTCGTACCGACGGCGCATGCGAGAAGTTTCGTTTTAAAGCTGTATTGGTTCCTTGCAAGGAAAAGTGTTTTTATGGATGCCAGTGAGGCGACTTTTAATAAACAAGAGATAAAACGTTCTACACCATTGGAGTTTTCTCTTTTCTTTTAAACACGGTGAGAGCTCTCTTCCCTGATTGTACCGCTGTCTGGAAGCCTGTGGCGATCGTTTGTGGATCTACATCCATCATCCCAGCTAAAGTTCCAGCCGCTGTGGAGGGCAAACCCCAAGCTGTTAGCTCTATGCCTCTGATCAGAGGCTATCTGGTAAGCCTTCAATCTATACCAGGTGACGGGATTTCAACACGGTGACAGTCACGGATTTATTATTCATAGAAAGTCACATTTAATTGCTTTTTTGGACATTTGTTTTGACATAATTTTTGCATCTTTGGACTTTTTCTAAATGTGTGGATAAAAAAACTGGGAATAGTCACGCATATATATCACTATAGTGAAGCATCCATGTTATTGTTCACGCATATATATCACTATAGTGAAGCATTCATGTTATTGTTTATTTTTCTTTTTTTCTTTTACCACATATGAAAGTTGTTGGTGCTTTAATAGTAATATCAATTTTTGTTGTATTTTTGCATTTATATCCAGCGCTGTGCTTTTTGTTATATCTAAAAGCAAACAGAGCCATGTCGAGCCATGTCACATTCCATCGGCTCCTCCTGCCTTGGACACTGGGCTGCCATATGACCCAGTTGTTGGCAGGGCCAACAGCGAACCTCACGGGGTTCACATTCTCTCTGCCGACTCTCAGGAGGGTTTGACGTTAGGGTGCTCCTAGTGGGAGTGTCAGGCACCCGAGCAGACACCATGTGTTCAACCGGTGCCATCTTGGAACGCACTTCCTTAAAACGGGCCAGCTCTCTGGTAGTAGAGGGACTCTCCTGGACACTTTCTGCACAACTGTAGCGCTCAACAGCAGCAGCCATCTCATCCAGGGACTGAGGCTCGGACTGAGCCACCCATCAGTGCAGCTCCTTAGGAAGACCATGCCAAAAGCGATCCAGTGCAACTAGCTCTACAATCTGAGTGGTGGTCTTCTCCTTTGGTTTCAGCTAATCCTGGAACAGGTGCACTAGACGATACAGTTGTGCACGGGCTGGCATATCTCTGTCAAAGCACCAGCCATGAACACGGTTTGCCCTTAAAGCCACAGTCACTCCCAGCCTGGCTAGGATTTCTTCCTTAAAGAGGGCCAGTCAAAAAAAAAAAAATTAAAAGTCAGCAGCTACAAATACTGCAGCTGCTGACTTTTAATTGGACACTTACCTGTCCCAGGGTCCAGCAATGCGGGGGATCGAAGCCCCGCTCGTCTCCCCCTCCATTCAGCGGTGCTGGCATTGCAACTGTGGGCGCCGGGCTGTGGCTTCACAGCCTGGCACCCACTGTGCATGCGCGAGTGGCGCCGCGCGCCGTGATTGGCCGCTCAGTCACCAGGGACCTGTATAGGGTCCCAGATGATTGACAGGAGGGAGGGAGCAGAGCTGAGCCCTTCCTGTGCCGAGACGGAAGTGATGTCACCAGCCCAGGCACTGAAAGAGACAGACTACGAGGGACCCCCTAGCAACAGGCATTTAGAGGTGAGTAAAAAAAAAATATATATATATATCCAAATTTTTTTTGTATTTTTTTTTAGTATTTTTCATTTAGTTTTTTTTTTTTGGGTGGAACCCCACTTTAAGCAGTTTATAGTCCCGTGCTGATTCAGAGGCCAAATCAAAATAGGCCTGTTGAGGATCTGCAGTCAGGAAAGGAGCCAGCAAATCCGCCCAGTCTTTCTCAGGGAGAGCTTCCCTTGTTGCAATTCTTTCAAACATTGCCATATAAGCTTCTACGTTATCTGTGGCTGTCATCTTTTGCATAGTCCGCTGCGCAACCTTCAGGGGGTCACTCTTTACAGTGGGATCACCTTTCATCATTACAGTCTGCTGGGTCACAACCTTTTGCAGTCCTGCTAGCTGTTCAACCAGTAAGCAGTTTGTTTCCTGTTGCACAGCGGCTGCCTGGGCTTTAGCCACTGATAATTGTTTAATTAGCTCTTCCATGGCTTGTTCTGAAGACTTCACAGCCTGTGCAGCTTTCACCCAGGACATGGAATTGGCCTGTACCCCTCAAACTGCCCGCTACCTCCACCAATTTGTAAGGGATCAGAGGGGTGAAAAGCCGGCTCAGACAGTCCTGTAAAATAAAAGTGGATTTATTCAGCAAAACTTCAAAACAGGCAGAAGAAACAACAGGCTTGTCTTGCAATACAGGTGCACATATAGGAAAATTTCAGTCTCTGCAGCCCAGTGGTGGCTGGTGCTCAACATTTTTGGGGGGGCGCAAACAAACTGAAAAATTCTGAAAAAAAAAACCATCAATTGCAGCCTCACTGTACCATCAAACGCAGCCACTGTGCCATCAAACGCAGCCACTGTGCCATCAAATGCAGCCACTGTGCCCGTCAAACGCAGCCACTGTACCATCAAACGCAGCCACTGTACCATCAAACACAGCCACTGTGCCAATCAAACGCAGCCACTGTGCCCATCAATTGCCACCACTGTGCCCATCAAACGCAGCCACTGCGCTGATCAAACGCAGCCACTGTGCCATATCAAATGCTCCCACTATGCCATCAAATGCTGCCACTGTGCCATCAAATGCTGCTGCTGTGCCCCATCAAATACAGTTAATGTGCCCATCTTATGCAGCCCTTGTGCCCACTGAATGCAGCCACTGTTCCCTATCAAATGCAGCCTCACTGTGCCCCATCAAATGCAGCCTCACTGTGCCCCATCAAATGCAGCCTCACTGTGCCCCATCAAATGCAGCCTCACTGTGCCCCATCAAATGCAGCCTCACTGTGCCCCATCAAATGCAGCCTCACTGTGCCCATCCAATGCAGCCTCACTTTGCCTCATCAAACGCAGCCTCACTGTGCCCCATCAAACGCAGCCTCACTGTGCCCCATCAAACGCAGCCTCACTGTGCCCCATCAAACGCAGCCTCACTGTGCCCCATCAAACGCAGCCTCACTGTGCCCCATCAAACGCAGTCCCACTGTTCCCCATCAAACGCAGACTCATATTTTTGTTTTACATACATCCAGCAGTGCTGACTGAGTCTTACCTTACAGGTAAGACAGGCTCCCACTATGCCATCAAATGCTACCACTGTGCCATCAAATGCTGCTGCTGTGCCCCATCAAATACAGCTAATGTGCCCATCTTATGCAGCCTTTGTGCCCACTGAATGCAGCCACTGTGCCCCATCGAATGCAGCCACTGTGCCCCATTGAATGCAGCCACTGTGATATAATATGCAGCCTCACTGTGCCCCATAAATTTCAGCCTCACTGCACCCATCCAATGCAGCCTCACTGTGCCCATCATATGCAGCCACTGTAACCATCATATGCAGCCACTGTGCCCATCAAATGCAGCCTCACTGTGCCCCATCAAATGCAGCCTACTGTGCCCCATCAAATGCAGCCTCACTGTGCCCCATCAAATGCAGCCTCACTGTGCCCATCAAATGCAGCCTCACTGTGCCCATCAAATGCAGAGCAAGATGGCTTTGGGTTTCCTTATAGCATATATTAGAAAAATATATAATATACGGGCCCTCTATATTCTTTTAAACCCCAATAGTCCTGACACTCTCTCATTAGACTTAAGATCCACTAGCCACTGGATCCCCTGAGCTCTTTCATTGTAGCACTCTGTACCTTCCTCAAGCATCACTCCCGCTTCACTGCTGGGTCCCTGGCTTGGTACTCAGATATTCCTCAAGCTTCACCCCTGCTGACACGTTTGGTCCCTGGCTTGGCAATCCACAAGCGTCACCTCTGATGTCCCACTGGGTTCCTGACTTGGCACTTGCTGATGCTTTCCCACTTCTTCACCATCCCCGGCTGGCGAGAAGTCTGCTCTGGTACTGACCTCAGCTTACTCACAATGGTCTCCGGTAGCAAGGTGGATGGTCCCTTTGTGGCGACAGCTTCCCCTTCTACCTCCAACCAGGACTGGTTCCCCGGCCAGCAGGACCATTAATTCTGGTTGGACTACAAGCCCGCAGTCCCAACCCTGCACTACTTCTGGATAGGCTCTCAGATAGCCTAGCAGCCAGATGTCCCCGGGATAGGTCTTACGTTTCTGGCCTAGCAGCTTGGGGCATTACGACACACGTCACGACACGGTGCTACAGTGCATCACATACCTGTATTTTGTGCACGGGGTCTGGGGCGGCGACCTGCTCCCGCTTTGATGGGACACAGTGGGAGCCAATCAGCGGGTCAGGCAGATGCGATATTCGTTAGGATCCGCCGATTATTCAGAGGAAAGGCAGGACGGCAGTCTGCCTATGTAAACAAGGCAAACCACCATTCTGTCAGAGGGGAAAATGGAGATCTTGTCTTTCTGCTAAGCAGAAACATGGATCTCTGTTTTCTCCCCAGTCAAAGCACATCCCCCACAGTTAGAAAACACTTAACCCTTTCGCCCCTGATGTTAACCCCTTCCCTGCCAGTGTCATTTGTACAGTGACAGTGCATTTTTTAGCACTGATCACTGTATTGATGTTACTGGTCCCCAAAAAGTGTCAGGTGTCCGATTTGTCCGCCGCAATGTCGCAGTCCTGCTAAAAATCGCTGCTTGCCTCCCATACTAGTAAAAAATAAAAATAAAAAAAATTCCATAAATATATCCCATAGTTTGTAGACGCTATATGCGCAAACCAATCAGTATACGCTTATTGTGATTTTTTTTACAAAAAAATATGTAGCAGAATACATATTGGCCTAAATTGATGAAGAAATTCAATTTTTACATTTTTTTTTAATTGGATGTGTTTTATAGCAGAAAGTAAAAAATATTGTTTTTTTTTTCAAAACTGTCAGGCTTTGATTGTTTATAGAGCAAAAAATAAAAACCACAGATGCGATCAAATACCACCAAAAGAAAGCTCTATTTGTGGGGAAAAAAAGGACATCAATTTTATTTGGGTAAAACGTCGCACTACCGTGCAATTGTCAATTAAAATAACTAAGTGCCGTATTGCAAAAAATAGCCTGGTTATGAAGAGGGGGTACATTTTCCGTGGCTGAAGTGGTTAAAGTCATTTTTGCTGTAATATTTGGGAAAACACTGCTACAGTATATCTTCAGACAGGTCTGTTTTTTCTTGTTAGAGAATAGCTATTGTCATTGTCTGATGCTCTGGAAAGTGCCACTCTAAGATCCATCTGTAAAACCTTCAAATTGATGATGCCCCTCTCTAAATGTCTCAAGTTCCACATCTTTGTAAGAATACTTGTCTATTCATAATCCACTTCTGTCTTGTGAATATTTGAGCCAAAGATATCTCTAAAAATAATTGTGAATAAGTCAAGTATCCCCACTACATATGACAAGGGATGAGACCATTGTGATATGCATGGACATTGTATTATGTTTGGAGTGATTGGGAGGGTGTAGCAAATAATGGATATGCTTGTGCAGTGGAACTTTGGATTACGAGCATAATCCGTTCCAGGAGTATGCTCGTAATCCAATGTACTCGCATATCAAAGCGAGTTTTCCCATTGAAGTCAATGGAAACGAAAATAATTAATTCCGCACTGACTTCAATCGGATGCAATACCGCATGCGGCCAGAGGCGGGGGGCGCCGAGGAGCCTCAGAAACGGCCGAAAAGGCCCAAGGACACTTCGGCTGACCTCGGCAAACCTCGGAAAGACTTCCTACCCGAGATTTGCAGAGGTCAGTCGTGCTGTACTTGGGCCTTTCCGTGCATTTCCGAACGCCACCGATCGACGACTTTCGGCTCTGCTCGGCTCCGGTGCCCCCCACCTCAGGCCAAAAGTGGTACTGCACACCGATTTTGGCCTCAATCGTGTTACGAGTTAGGATTTTTAAAAATATAGTGCTTATATTGCGAAACGCTCGTTAACCACGTTACTTGCAATCCGAGGTTCCACTGTATATACACAAAAAATTCTCCTAAAATCTGGTGAAATTGCCGGAGAAAATAGATATATTTCACTACATGTAATATGGTGGTACTGTATTTCTAAACGTAATGTGGTGGATTTACTAAAAGCACATAGGGATTGATTTACTAATGGCAAATAGACTGTACACTTTGCAAAGTGCAGTTGTTCCAGAGTAGGGATGAGCTTCGTGTTCGAGTCAAACCCATGTTCGACTCGAACATCGTGTGTTCGGTCGTTCGCCGAATTACGAACGATATGGGCCGTTCGCGCCAAATTCAAGTGGCACGTCACGGCCCATAATTCACTGCTGCATCGCAGTGCATTGCTGGCTGATGATTGGCCAAGCATGCAGTATGACCCGCATGCTTGGCCAATCACAGTGCCGTCTGAACAGAGTGCCAAGGAAAGCCAAGGAGGCTTTGGCCAATTATGGCTCAGGGGGTTTAGTACACGCCCCACACTATATAAGGCCGCCTGCACGGCGGCCCTGTGTAGTGTGTTCCGGCGTTCAGATAGAGAGATAGGGAGAGAGACAGACAGTGTCATTTGATTTAAATTAGATAGAGTAGGCAGGTTGAGTCAGCTGCAGTTATAGTGTATTGTGTAAATATATATGCATCCCAGGTGTTGTGTGTGTGTGTGTATATATATATATATATATAAATATATACACACTGTATTCAGTTTAGCTAGATCCTGTTCTTCTCTTCCTAGTATACTGACAGGCAGGCGTTTTTACAGTATTTCCAGCTACTGTACTGTGTACCCTGCACAGTCTCGCCTACAGTATAGCTACCTGCAGCCAGGTGCTTGTGTAGGCTCATTGAAGTATTTCCAGCTACTGTACTGTCTACCCTGCACAGTCTCACCTACAGTATAGCTACCTGCAGCCAGGTGCTTGTGTAGGCTCATTGAAGAATTTCCAGCTACTGTACTGTGTACCCTGCACAGTCTCACCTACAATATAGCTAGCTGCAGCCAGGTGCTCGTGTAGACTCATTGAAGTATTTCCAGCTACTGTACTGTGTACCCTGCACAGTCTCACCTACAGTATAGCTACCTGCAGCCAGGTGCTTGTGTAGGCTCATTGAAGTATTTCCAGCTACTGTACTGTGTACCCTGCACAGTCTCACCTACAGTATAGCTACCTGCAGCCAGGTGCTTGTGTAGGCTCATTGAAGTCTTTCCAGCTACTGTACTGTGTACCCTGCACAGTCTCACCTACAGTATAGCTACCTGCAGCCAGGTGCTTGTGTAGGCTCTTTGAAGTAATTCCAGCTACTGTACCGTGTACCCTGCAAGTCTCACCTATAGTATAGCTACCTGCAGCCAGGTGATTGTGTAGGCTCTTTGAAGTATTTCCAGCTACTGTACTGTGTACCCTGCACAGTCTCACCTACAGTAAAGCTACCTGCAGCTAGGTGCTTGTGTAGGCTCATTGAAGTATTTCCAGCTACTGTACTGTGTACCCTGCACAGTCTCACCTACAGTAAAGCTACCTGCAGCCAGGTGCTTGTGTAGGCTCATTGAAGTATTTCCAGCTACTGTACTGTGTACCCTGCACAGTCTCACCTACAGTATAGCAACCTGCAGCCAGGTGCTGGTGTAGGCTCATTGAAGTATTTCCAGCTACTTTACTGTGTACCCTGCACAGTCTCACCTACAGTATAGCTACCTGCAGCCAAGTGCTCGTGTAGGCTCTTTAAAGTAATTCCAGCTACTGTACCGTGTACCCTGCAAGTCTCATCTACAGTATAGCTACCTGCAGCCAGGTGCTTGTGTGGGCTCATTGATGTATTTCCAGCTACTGTACTGTGTACCCTGCACAGGCTCACCTACAGTATAGCTACCTGCAGCCAGGTGCTTGTGTAGGCTCATTGAAGTATTTCCAGCTACTGTACTGTGTACCCTGCACAGTCTCACCTACAGTATAGCTACCTGCAGCCAGGTGCTTGTGTAGGCTCATTGAAGTATTTCCAGCTACTGTACTGTGTACCCTGCACAGTTTTACCTACAGTACAACTACCTGCAGCCAGGTGCTTGTGTAGGCTCATTGAAGTATTTCCAGTCACTGTACTGTGTACCCCGCACAGTCTCACCTACAGTATAGCTACCTGCAGCCAGGTGCTTGTGTAGGCTCTTGAAGTATTTCCAGTTACTGTACTTTGTACCCTGCACAGTTGCACCTACAGTATAGCTACCTGAAGACAAGTGCAGGTGTTATCATACTAATAATACTACAGGCAGGCAGTTGATTCTGCTAGCTGCAGTATAAATCAGTATATATATATATATATATATAACATCCCAGTTTTGTGCAGCTCACTGCAGGCCAATAGTATGTCTGGAAGGCCAACAAGGAGAGGCAGACAGTCACAAGCCAACAAAAGAGGGCAAGCAGGCTCTGTGTCTAGAGGCAACAGTGCTGGTCGTGTACACGGTGCATCCTCATCAGCACGTGGCCGTGGGACACGCTTGGCCTTTTTTTGGCAGCTGGCCGTGTTGAGCCGCAACATGCGGAAGACTTGGTCTTCCGCATGTTGCCGTCCTCATCCTCCTCATCCTCTTTCACCCAGGCTCAGGGTACTTTGTCTGGCAAAGCAGCTGCCAACGCGGCCTCTTCCCTCGGCTCAATGACATCAGTGACTCCTTCCCTAGCCCCACCATGTCCTCCTGAGGAGTCCCTCGAACTGTTTGATCACAGTGTTGGGTACATGCTCCAGGATGCCCAGCGTTTTGACTGCTCTGATGATGGTACTGAGCTAGATGAAGGCAGTAATGTGAGCACGGACAGAGGGGTTGCCCAAGAAGGACAGCAATCTAGCAGTCATGTTCCCCCTGCTGCAGCATACTGCCAGGTTTGCTCCAGTGATGAGGAGGGAGGGGATGATGAGGTCACTGACTCAACGTGTGGGCCTGAGAGGAGAAGGAGGAGGCACATCACCAACGAGGCAGGATGCCCTCCAGGGGCCAGCCTAAGGGCAGCACACTGACTGTATCACACCGCAGAGGTCCGCATGTGCAGGGCGCTGCTGTCTCTGCGCATTATTCCAAAAGTCCTTTGGTGTGGGCCTTTTTTGAGACGAGTGCATCAGATCGCACTGCTGCTATTTGCAACATATGTCTCAAGCATATCTCGCATGGCCAAAACATCTCCCGCTTCGGCACCACATGCTTGACCAGACATATGTTGACCTGCCATGCAGTTCGTTGGCAAGCGTACCTAAAAGACCCACACCAAAGAACAAAGAGGACCTCTCCTTGCTCCTCATCAGCTGGGATCTCCAACCCCACTATACCTTCAGTCCTCTCTGAGACCTGCACTGAGAGGAATGAAGGTGTAGAATTAGGTGCATCACAGCCAAGTATTTGCAGGCAATCTGCTATCGGTACACCGACGTCAGATTGTACCAGGAAAATTTCCCTGCCCCAGCTGCTGCACCGCAGAAAGAAGTACGCTCCCAGTCATCCACTGTTGAATGCTAGCTTGGCAAAATTGCTAGCACTTCAACTGCTACCTTTTCAGTTGGTAGACTCTGCCCAGTTCCGTGAGTTTGTGAAATGTGCGGTTCCTCAGTGGCAGGTTCCTAAACGCCACTTTTTCTCACGGAAGGCGATTCCGGCTCTCTACCGGCATGTGGAAGGCAATGTCTTGGCCTCGCTGAACATGGCGGTCAGCGGTAAGGTGCATATTACCGCTGACTCATGGTCCAGCAGGCATGGGCAGGGACGTTATCTAAGTTTTACGGCGCATTGGGTGACTCTGCTGGCAGCTGGGAAGGATGCAGGACAAGGTGCAGTAGTGTTGGAGGTTGTTTTGCCACCACGCCTCCAAAATGCCACTACTGGTGATTCTGACACACCTCTCTCCTGTACCCCCTCCTCTTCTTCTTCCTCCATGACCTCTTCCTGTGCTTTGTCCTCTGAACCAGCGGTGCTCTGTAGGCGTTCAAGGGGCTACGCAAGTACGCAGGCCAAAAGATGCCATGCGGTGCTTGAGCTGGTGTGCTTGGGGGACAGGAGCCACACTGGGGCAGAGATTCTGTCAGCTCTGCAGGGGCAGGTTCAGAGGTGGTTGACGCCACGCCAACTTAAGGCAGGAATGGTGGTTTGCGACAATGGCACCATCCTCCTCTCCGCCCTCCGACTGGGACAAATGACCCATGTGCCCTGTTTGGCTCATGTCCTTAACTTGGTGGTGCAGCGGTTCTTGGGCAAGTACCCGGGCTTACAGGATGTCCTGAGGCAGGCCAGGAAAGTCTGTGTGCATTTCCGCCGGTCATATAATGCCAGTGCTCGGCTGGCAGACCTCCAAAAAGAATTTAACCTGCCCAAGAACTGCCTAATCTGTGACATGCCCA
This sequence comes from Aquarana catesbeiana, assembly GCF_042186555.1. Taxonomy (NCBI): domain Eukaryota; kingdom Metazoa; phylum Chordata; class Amphibia; order Anura; family Ranidae; genus Aquarana; species Aquarana catesbeiana. The sequence goes on along the minus strand of NC_133329.1, from coordinate 74,324,664 downwards.
CCAGGTGGAACGCAATGTTGGCCATGCTGCCCATGCTGCAGCGGCTGCACACGCAGCAGAGGGCCATCAATGAGTACCTGTGTGACTATGGCACCAGGACAGGGTCAGGGGAGCTTGGTTTTTTTCCCCACACCAGTGGGCCATGATCAGTGATGCATGCACTGTCCTGTCACCATTTGAGGAGGCCACGAGGATGGTGAGCAGTGACAGTGTATGCATCAGTGACACTGTCCCCCTTGTCCACCTGTTGGAGCACACGCTGCATGAAATAATGGACAGGGCACTTGAGGCAGAACAGAGGCAGGAAGAGGAGGACTTCCTTAGCTCTCAAGGCCCCCTTTAACCAGACAGTGTTCCTGCGTGCCCACCAATCACACAGGAAGAGGACGAGGAGGAGGAGGAGGATTGTATCAGCATGGAGGTGGAGCCTGGCACTCAGCATCAGCAGCAGTCTTTTAAGGGATCATTTACAGTCCCAAGAAACCCATGGACTTGTACATGGCTGGGAGGAGGTGGCTGCAGATCATGTCGTCCTTAGTGACCCAGAGGACTCCGGACCGAATGCCTCAGCAAACCTACGCTGCATGGCCTCCCTGATCCTGCAAAGCCTGCGGAAGGATCCTCGTATTCGTGGTATCAAGGAGAGGGATCAATACTGGCTGGCAACCCTCCTTGATCCATGTTACAAGGGTAAGGTTGCGGACCTTATCTTGCCGTCGCAGAGGGAGCAGAGGATGAAACATCTTCGGGAGGTCTGTGCAACGCGTTCCCAGAGACTGGGAGGTTACAAACTCCTGTTCCTGGACAACATGTTGCTGAGGCTTCGGTCAGTCAAAGAAGGAGCGGTGGAGAAGGTGGCCGTCTTACCGATGCGTTCAGACAAATTTTTAGTCTGCAGCCCCAAGGTATGATCGGTTCCAGTAACCATCGCCAGCGTCTGTTTTACATGGTGCAGGAATACCTAGTGGCAAGATCTGACTTGGACACCTTTCCCACTGAAAATCCTCTGGGTTACTGGGTCTTGAGAATGGATCACTGGCCAGAGCTTGCACAGTATGCAATTGAGCTACTGGCCTGTCCTGCATCCAGCGTTCTTTCAGAAAGCACATTCAGTGCTGCAGAACCGATCACAGGGTGCGTCTGTCCACCGACTCGGTCGATCGACTGACCTTCATAAAAATGAATCAGTCTTGGATCACCACCAGCTACCAAGCACCTGATGCTGATGTAACCAAATAATTTTTTTTTTAAATGTCAGATCCCTTCAAGACTGCCTATGCTGATGCTGAGTGACTATCCTGTTATGCTGAGTAATTATCCTCTTCCTCCTCAATGATCATGCTGATAGCTTGTAAGAACATTTTTGGTTCTGGGCGCCGCCACCAGTGTCTAAAGCCCAATTTTTCAGCCCCTGTTTAACAGGGGCGTGTAATTACAATTTTTGATGCAATTCTTTGCAGCAGGGCTCATTCCTGCGCTCCAACTAGAGTGTCTGTGAGGGGTTGCAGTGTTGTGGCACCAGCACCAGTGCCTAAGGCCCAATTTTTGAGCCCCTGTTCAACAGGGACATGTAATTAGAATTCTTGATCTAATATTTCACAGCAGGGCCCGCTTCTGCGCCCACCAAGAGTAACTGTGAGGACTAATGCCCTGTACACACGGTCGGATTTTCCAAGGAAAATGTGTGATAGGGCCTTTTTGTCGGAAATTCCGACCGTGTGTGGGCTCCACCACACATTTTCCATCGGATTTTCCGACACACAAAGTTTGAGAGCTTGCTATAAAATTTTCCGACAACAAAATCCGTTGTCGGAAATTCCGATCATGTGTACACAAATCCGACGCACAAAGTGCCACGCATGATCAGAATAAATTAAGAGACGAAAGCTATTGGCTACTACCCCGTTTATAGTCCTGACATACGTGTTTTACGTCACCGCTTTTAGAATGATCGGATTTTCCGACAACTTTGTGTGACCGTGTGTATGCAAGACAAGTTTGAGCCAACATCCATCTAAAAAAATCCTAGGATTTTGTTGTCGGAATGTCCGATCAATGTCCGACTGTGTGTACAGGGCATTACAGTGTTGTGGCACCAGCACCACCACCACCAAAGGCCCAATTTTTCTGCCCCTGTTCAACAGGGGCATGTAATTACAATTCTTGATATAATATTTCACAGCAGGGCCCATTCCAGCGCCCACCAAGAGTAACTGTGAGGACTTACAGTGTTGTGGCACCAGCACCACCATCACCATCACCATAGGCCCAATTTTTCTGCCCCTGTTCAACAGGGGCATGTAATTACAATTCTTGATCTAATATTTCACAGCAGGGCCCTGTAAGGGCTTACAGTGTTGTGGCAACACCAACACCTAAGGCCCAAATTTCTGCAGAGTATATAGGGCAGGCCCCTACTTTCAAACATGCAACTTACAAATGACTCCTGCTTGCAAACGGAAGGAGACAACAGGAAGTGAGATTAAATCTACCCCTAGGAAGGGAAATTCTCTCCTGTAAGAGTTAATATGGGAAAACCGTTTCTCCTTTCCACTGATGCTTTATCACCAATCCTTGTTTCACTAAAAACCCCAAATTTTAAAAAAACATTTGTCATTGGGATAAAAAGTGAGGTTTCATCTTCTGAAGAGGTGCACAGACAGCAAAACAAATGTCACAGGGGTGATAACCCTTCCCTATGTTTTCCAAAAAGCTTAAAATAGATTTTTTGGCTGCAGCTAAACACTTTAAAAATGTACCAGTTCAAAATTACAAACAGATTCTACTTAACAACAAACCTACAGTCCCTGTCTTGTTTGCACCGCCTGTATACTGCTGTTCAGAGTATATAGTTCCTGGTGGCCCCACACCTTTCCTTTTTTTAATTTGGGTGCGGAGTTCCCCTTAATATCCATACAAGACCCAAAGGGCCTGGTAATGGACTGGGGGGTACCCATGCCGTTTGTCTCACTGATTTTCATCCATATTGCCAGGACCCGACATTACATTAAAGCCGCAAGCAGTTTTAAATGACTTCTATTCCTTTAAAAATTTCATTTTGTGCAGGGACTGTTCTAAGCACGGGAAACACGCGCCACTTTACAGGCATACTATAGACACCCCCCAGGTACGATATTTAAAAGGAATATTTCACTTTTTTAATTTTTTTATTTTAAGCATCATTAAAATCACTGCTCCCGAAAAAACGACCGTTTTTAAAACTTTTTTTGCATTGATATTTGTCCCCTGGGGCAGGACCCGGGTCCCCAAACCCTTTTTAGGACAATACCATGCAAATTAGCCTTTAGAATTAGCACTTTTGATTTTGAACGTTCGAGTCCCATAGACGTCAACAGGGTTCTAACGTTCGTGCGAATTTTCGGTCCGTTCACAGGTTCTGGTGCGAACCGAACCGGGGGGTGTTCGGCTCATCCCTATTCCAGAGTTTAGTAAATGAGAAGATGCTCTGCTGACTTCCATCATCCAATCATGTGCAAACAAAAATTGTTTTTTTTCTTAATTTTCCTTGCACGCGATTGGGTTTTCTTTGCAAATTGAAGGTTTACCTAATTTACTAAGCTCTGGAGTAACTGCACTTTGCAAAGTGCACAGTCTATTTGCCTTTAGTAAATCAGCCCCATAGACTCAGGACTTTGCAAGTGCAGTTACTCCAGAGCTTAGTAAATGAGTAAATGAAGCTCTGCTGACTTCCATTATCCAATCATGTGCAAGCAAAAATGCTTTTTTTAAATTTTCCTTGCATGCGATTGGTTATTCTTTGAAAAGTGAAGTTTTAGTTCATTTACTCAGCGCTCGAGCAACTTGCAAATTGCACACTTTTTTTTTCATTTTGGATACAGTAAGGGAGGGTTTTTGCCTTTAGTTCTACTTTAAAGCGGCGTTCCAACGTCCAATCAATTTTTTTTTTTCCAAAATTCCTAAGTTTATATAATGTTAATGTCCCACTCACTTGTTTTTTCAAAATTACCCCCTGATGTCCGTTTTCATATGTAAAAACTTATATTCTGTGCTACTAGCAGTTGTCATCTTGCCTGTGGGCATGTGAAGCCCACAAGCAGCCATTTCCGGGATACGGTGATGCTGAGCTACCAGCATGCACCGCCCGTTCCCGCGCATGCGCATTATGCACACGTCGCAGCACCGTAATCTTCCGATGTTTCCATCACAACGGGCGTCGTCGTAGGAAGTGACCGCCCCGTTGTGATGGCAATGAAGAAAAACAAAACCACACAGATCTCATTCCAGCTGGCGTCATTGCGTCACTTCTGGTTTTGGGATCTCGTGATATTTAGTGGTGGCTAGCAACACTGACTCCTGGGAAGATTGATTCATAGCTCCCAGGAGACAGTGCGCCGCCCCAGGAGACAATTTCGCCGCCGGATATGATGGCGATACCCGCAGGTGGCTGACACAGGAAACGCCACATTAATACTGCATAAAAAGGTGACCCTTAGGAAAAAAAATATCTTGTCATTTGACTATGTATATTATGCCAGCTTGGTAATAAGCTTAATTTGGGAAATTGTGTGGAACTCCGCTTTAAGTAAATCAACCCCAAAGATTTCCATATTTAGGTTTCTATGCATTAATGTTGAGAGAACTGATCCAAAAAGGTATAGACTACTCAAAATTGCCCATTATATTTTTACATTCCTTAAATATAGCATGCCTGGAGTACTAATTAATTACTGCATGCATTTAATTATTTATTTCCTTCTGTGAATTGACTTTAACCCCTTTTCATGTGGTATTAACTGACAGTTTGAGCGTTTTGCGGTAAAAACAGTATAGTAAATTAATTGTTTCAGGATCGCAACACAATATTTAGGGAAAATGTGTCCGAACACCTAAATACGGCAAGCAAAATGCTTTTGTGAAAGGAGCCCATTGTCATATTAGCGCTCACTCCTGAAGGAGCACCTGATTTTTGGGTTTCTCCATTCCTGGTGTTAGTGACCCACTAATTGGTAGCGCACCCTCTGACATACCACTCGGTTGGTACCGGGAGTACCCAACAACCTGGTTGAAGGGGCAAAGGAAACCTCCTGTACCCCAACCTGAGAGAGTGTCCTGGCTAGTGGTAAATACCTGCATTAGCTGGTGTTGGGGCCCCAAATCTGCAATGGAGTGCATTAAATAAAGTTTGTAAACCCAACAGGAGTAGGAGGGGTTCTCTCCAAAAGGAAAATTTTAAGGGTCCCAGAAAGGGAATATTGCTGCCCCCTTAAGCAGGAATATAGAGAAACAGGAGAGGGTGGGGGCAAGGGGATAGTTGCTGAAGCTAACCCTGTAGCGCTCCCGCCCAATGAATTAATGGACTAACTCGGTACTGATAAAATAACAATATGCGTTATTAAAAAAAAGAGATTTACTACATATAAAAAGCATTAGGTTTACATTTAATATTGAAAACACAGATACTCAGGGTGCGCCCAATGGGTATCTGTAGATTGATATGGATCTTTACTAGTTTTGCGGTTTTTTACCGCTTCCTCAGGAGAAGCAATCTATAAAACAAATAATACAGTGAAAGAAACATAATAAATTGACAACAATAATAATGCAGCGTCTAGAACATACAGTGGAGCAAAAAATATTTAGTCAGCCACCAATTGTGCAAGTTCTCACTTAAAAAGATGAGAGAGGCCTGTAATTGTCATTATAGGTATACCTCAACTATGAGAGACAAAAAGTGGAAACAAATCCAGACAATCACATCACATAAATTCTGATTTGGAAAGAATTTATTTGCAAATTATGGTGGAAAATAAGTATTTTGTCAATATCAAAAGTTTATCTCAATACTTTGTTATATATCCTTTGTTGGCAATGACAGAGGTCAAACGTTTCCTGTAAGTCTTCACAAGGTTGTCACACACTGTTGCTGGTATGTTGGCCCATTCCTCCATGCAGATCTCCTCTAGAGCAGTGATGTTTTGGGGCTGTCGCTGGGCAACACGGACTTTCAATTCCCTCCAAAGGTTTTCTATGGGGTTGAGATCTGGAGACTGGTTAGGCCACTCCAGGACCTTGAAATGCTTAATACTAAGCCACTCCTTCATTGCCCGGGCGGTGTGTTTGGGATCATTGTCATGCTGAAAGACCCAGCCACGTTTCATCTTCAATGCCCTTGCTGATGGGAGGAGGTTTGCACTCCAAATCTCAGGATACATGGCCCCATTCATTGTTTTATGTACACGGATCAGTCGTCCTGTTCCCTTTGCAGAGAAACAGCCCCAAAGCATGATGTTGCCACCTCCATGCTTCACATGCTTCTTTGGTTGCAACTCAGCATTCTCTCTCCTCCAAAACACGAAAAGTTGTGTTTCTACCAAACAGTTCTACTTTGGTTTCATCTGACCATTTCACATTCTCCCAATCCTCTTCTGGATCATCCAAATGCTCTCTAGCAAACTTCAGACGGGCCCGGACATGTACTGGCTTAAGCAGGGGGACATGTCTGGCACTGCACGATCTGAGTCCCTGGTGGCGTAGTGCGTTACTGATGGTAGCCTTTGTTACGTTGGTCCCAGCTCTCTGCAGGTCATTCACTAGGTCCCCCCGTGGGGTCTGGGATTTTTGCTCACCGTTTTTGTGATCATTTTGACCCCATGGGGTGAGATCTTGCGTGGAGCCCCAGATCGAGGGGGATTATCAGTGGTCTTGTATGTCTTCCATTTTCTAATTATTACTCCCACAGTTGATTTCTTCACACCAACCTGCTTGCCTATTGCAGATTCAGTCTTCCCAGCCTGGTACAGGTCTACAATTTTGTTTCTGATGTCCTTTGACAGCTTCGAGTTTGGAGTGTGACTATTTGAGGTTGTGGACAGGTGTCTTTTATACTGATAACAAGTTCAAACAGGTGCCATTAATACAGGTAATGAGTGGAGGACAGAGGAGCCTCTTAAAGAAGAAGATGCAGGTCTGCGAGAGCCAGAAATCTTACTTGTTTGTAGGTGACCAAATACTTATTTTCCACCATAATTTGCAAATAAATTCTTTCAAAAATCAGACAATGTGATTGTCTGGATTTGTTTTCACATTTTGTCTCTCATAGTTGAGGTATACCTATGATGACAATTACAGGCCTCTCTCATCTTTTTAAGTGGGAGAACTTGCACAATTGGTGGCTGACTAAATATTTTTTTGCCCCACTGTAAGTAGAAAAAGTAGCTTACCCAATGAATAGATGGTCATGTGCGGAAACAATCCGCCCAATAAGGTTCCCCCCACGACGGACGAGGGGGATTGTGCGTGATCTCTAAATGGAAGGCATAGTATTGGTGGAAATTCTTACGTGTAGGTTGGTTGAAAGGTAGGAGGGAGATTAAGGCACAAGAGTGGGAAGAGGGGGGAAAAGGAAGAGGAGGAGGGGAGAACGGAAAGAGAGGAAGGGAGAGGGGGACTGGGGGGGGGATTGGGAAGTGATCACCCATGGTGATCCTTGGTAGACAATCAGTCGCGCCCTGTCCCATACCCCACACATCATACCGCCAGTGGAAAGATCCGCAGTGCTCATACACGGACCCGAAGTCCCGTTAAATGAGCTCCCCAATCAGGGGACGTCAATGACGCCGCTTTCGGCGTCCGACGTCACCAGGTCAGTTTCCCCGCACTGGGTCAGTTTCCCCACACTCCCAGTAATTTAACCAATTGTATTTATACTATGTACTAATGTTGTAATTTGGTGTATCCTGTTTTTCCTTTTTATATGTAGCGATCCCTTGAATGTTCTGTGCGGTCTCCAGATGCCTGTGTCTTTCCCACAGCGGTGGACTTGTGTTTCCCCTGGTAGGGGTGTCCTCTCCTGAGTCCACCCCCTTCTTGCTCTTTCCAAGCCCGGGGCTGCCCGCCCACGGGCTCGGTACGAACGCACAGGCGCAGTAGCGTGGCTATCGCGCATCTGCGCAGTGTGGGGAAACTGACCTGGTGACATTGGACGCCCCCAGCCGGCGGCGTCATTGACATCCCCTGGTTGGGGAGCTCATTTAACGGGCCTTCGGGTCCGTGTATGAGCACTGCGGATCTCTCCACTGGCAGTATGATGTGTGGGGTATGGGACAGGGAGGACGCGACTGATTATCTACCAAGAATCACCAGGGGTACGGCTATCTTTTATCCCTTTACATGTACTAACCAACATGAGATGTTACTTATACTGATACCTTTATTATTGACAGACTTACATACCCCCCCACTGGTCAGTCACTAGCAATGCTGGGCTTATACACTGCTGTACCCTCCATGATTCCTTATTCAGCTGTATTAGCTGGCGTCCCTGTTTTCAACCAGTCATACTGCCTCTACAATACCAGGAGCCTCCATCTTCCCTGGCTATGGCTCCCAAATTACCCATTGATGTAATTGCCTTGGTGAGTTATATTCTGATTCGACCTCTGGTCCAAACTTCCACCAATGTAGGGTTTCGGGCACCCCTTTCCTCCCCCTCTTCCCTCCCCTCCTCCTTCTCCCCCCTCTCTCCCCACCCCTCCATCCGTTTACTTCTCCTCCCTTTCCACATCACTCCTCCCCCAATCCCTCTTCCCTCACATTCTTCCTCCCCTTTATCCTCTTTACCCTTCTTTCCTGTCCCCCGCTCCCCCCTCTTTTCCCCTCTCATTCCGGTTGCTCATCTCCTCTTTCTTTCCCTCTCTTCTTTCCCCTTCCAATTTCTCCCCCCCCTAGTCCCCCTCCCCCTTCCTCTCTTTCCGTCCTTTCCCCCACCCCCCCCCCTCCCCCTCTTGTGCCTTAATCTTCCTCCTACCTTTCAACCAACCTACACATTAGAATTTCCACCAATACTATGCCTTCCATTTAGAGATCACGCACAATCCCCCTCGTCCGCCACGGGGGGAACCTTATTGGGCGGCTTGTTTCTGCACATGACAATCTATTCATTGGGTAAGCTACTTTTTCTACTTATGTTCTAGACATCGCATTATTATTGTTATCAACTTATTATGTTTCTTTTACTGTATTATTTGTTTTATAGATTAATTCTCCTGAGGAAGGGGTATAAAACAGCGAAACTAGTAGAGATCCATATCAATCTATAATCTACAGATACCCCTTGGGCGCACCCTGAGTATCTATGTTTTCAATATTAAATGTAAACTGTATGCTTTTTATATGTAGTAAATCTCTTTTATTTAATAACGCATGTAGCACTAACTCACGATGGAGCTGCTGGTTTAAGCGGGTCTGTTACCTTCACCTTGCTTCCCTTGGTTTCACCGGCACCGGGTCTAGGGGTTCCGTTGAGTTTACTTCTGGACGACACACGCACCTACACTGGAGTACGTTTTCAATGCTTTATTGAACAAACAAACTTTAGGAAGTAGCAGGAAAGAGGCGGAAAAGGAAACTTTCAGGAGAAACTCAAATATCTTCTTATAGAATCTTAGCGACAAATGTCCCGGTAGAATTCAGTTAATTAGGTGGAATGCGCTCCCCTTGTGGGACACACTCCTTGCTCGTCTGGATAGGCCTCTCTCACCGGTCTAGCAGCCAGTACGCAGCACGAATCAAAAGTCTCTGCCACAGACTCGTTTGGGGGTTAAATCTGTACGATCCACTGCCACAGGAGGTATCAGATTTTCTCTGCAATGAAAGTCAGTCACAGTGCCTGAACCTTTAAGCCGAACCGGCAACACTATGTTGTATAGTTACTTCTTTTGGATACGTCCTTCGTCCGAGTCACCAGGCCCCTCTATAGACCAGCACGCTGCGTGATCTCTCCAAGACTGGTCCTCCCCTGGGATCTCCCCGGCCGTCCAGCTTCGTTACACAGGACCGACAGCTCAGGACCATTCCTCGGCCGCGGTGGTAGGCCCCAGACAAGCCTCTGGGCCCACCCCTGCTCCACAGCATCGCAGGCCTCCCAATTGGAGGACCACGAGGTAGCTCCTTAACGCATACCTGTTGGCCAGGAGGGCCAGCAGGTGGCTGTAGAAAGACCCTAGAACATGGCGTCTGTCCCATAAATACCCCCTTCCCAGAATGAAACTCGGAGGACCACCTCCACCGAGCTTGTCTCCGAGACAGAGGAGCATCTGTACACTTCGACACATTGCCTTTCCAACACTGACCAGTGGTAACAGCGACACCCACCGGTCAGCACGGTGTTAGAGAAATTATACTTTAAATGTCAGTTATGAAAGACGCCATTTTGTTTATCATGGCCTAGAAATAAACTATAGATAATATGGAGTCAGCAATATATAGACTCAGTAATATAAAATGCTCAGATCTACAGTTTTGCATATATCCTGTATTTTTGTGTTGACTTGGGGAGTTTTCAAGTCAGTATCCTATAACCATTGTTAGATGAAGATAAAGTCTGTAACAGACACTTCCACCTTTCCTGTTGTGTCCAGAATAAAGTTGAAAATACATGAGACTGGGCATGTTTTAAGACAGGAAAGGGGGGTGTCCAGGGCTTATAAAAAAGACATGTACCACAGTATTTTCCTTAGAAATGACGATGACAGCATGAACATGTAATGCTATTCATTTCTCTTGCATATGCAATAAATATTACCTTGATGCCCGAGGACGGTCTGAGACGGTGAATTATTTCCCTAACAACTTGGTCCTAAGAAACGCCGGGAGTCTGATTTCCTCCGAGACGCACTGGCCAACAGTGACCGATGACTGTACGGCAAAACTGTAAGTCCTCCGTCTTAAATTAGACGTTAAAAAGAGGCCGGTCCGCTGAACTAGTGCCTCCCGGGCAGCGACTTACCGGATCAGCACAAGAGACCGCTCTCGGGACAAGGTAAGATTTTTATTTTATTATTAACCTTTTGTGTTAGACTTGATTAGGAATTTGATGAATAAGGGATTTGAATATATACATACAATATAGAGATTGATTGAATGTTTATCGGTTTCTGTCCTATCTGCTTTACTCTTGTTGAGGGGAAATAAGTGGTCACGTATTCCCCGTATAGATCCGTCTGTGGCCATCCTGGATGGGCAGACCTAGTGACTAGCCCGCGTTTTGGGAAGACGCGCTCAGGGCGACCTGGCGGCAGTCGAGCACTGCGGGTGTTCTCTCTTGTGTGTTCTTGTTTGTTTCTTCTGGTTAATTGTCATTTGATATAGGGGTATGGTCCCATACTAATATCCGGGTGCAGATAAAGGAAATTTGGCGATTGGATCTTAGATCCAGACAGCCTTGTAAACTGCAGAAAATCCCTTGGGAACACATAAATACTCCTAGATCAAAACCTAAAGAACCCCCTGTTGATACAAGGGTGTGGCCTGATAGATTTCTAGGCATATAAATATCCTTGGATCAAAAATACTTCCAGATAAAGAACCCCCCGTTGATACAAGGGTGTGGCCTGATAGATTTCCAGGTAACAAACAGAGGACATTTGGCGGACCGCAGTGTTCATGCCAGCCTCATATGTTGTATTAATCCTGAGCAGGCACATAAATACCCTTGGATCAAGGACTGAAATATTAAATGTTTTGATAGGATGAAAGAACAGTCGGGAGAATTCAGTCTCCTCGTAGTTCTGTAAATGCTCTCTACAAGTTAGTGAAGTAACGATGAAAGAACAGTCGGGAGAATTCAGTCTCCTCGTAATTCTGTAATTCTCTAAGACACCAGTATTTTAGCAATACACAAGATCAGTAATCTAGAAGTGATATATCATGACTAGAAAGTCTGTGAGTGATTGCAAGTGATAAGATACTGTGTGCGTGTGTTGTGTCATTGTGAGAAGACATTAACAAAAAAAGAGCTCTGTGTGCACGATAAACAAAGTAGGTATGATCCATGGAAAATCTGTTGGTATGAATGAAGATGTTAAGTATATGTGTAGTCTAGACAAAGAGAATGTGACACTTCTTAAAATGTGGAAAACAAAGTATGATTTTGATGCGTTTTTAAATAAGGATTATTGTGTAATACTGTGTAGAAAGCTTAAAAATGATGCCGGCATGAAAATAAGAAAACAGAAGAAATTAGGCCTTCCAGAGGCAAAGAAATGGCTTGAGGAGGCTAACCATAGCTTAAATTCAGAAAACCATAAAAGACTATGTTTTTGAACAAAGAGGAGGACAATAATATGACCGTCCTCTGAAGTTTAGTTCAGCAAGTATTGACTGAACAAAACGTAACAAACCAAATGCAACCTGACTATCCACTGTTTGTTGTTCCCCCGTGGTCACAGATTCAACCGATTCTCCTATGGCTGCAGCTAAACCCCCTCTCAAGATGACTCTTGCTGTCCAGAGGAGTCCACAAGGGACCCCCTTTACAGCAACTGTTACAAAATTTTTCGGGGACCTGGTGAACCAATTGATATCCCCCTCAGCTGGGGAACAAACAGAATGTGGAGAGGAAGAATTTCCACTAATTGAATTTCCCAACCCTAGGGCAGGACAAAATGTAGGTGGTATAGTAGTCCCCAACACTATGATGGTATATCGCCCCTGGACCCCTGAGGATGTTAAAAAAACTACTGAAGGGGTACCACATCCCAAGGTAAACATAGCTCAAATCAGGGATGGTATCATGGGAATGATTGCTAACTATCATCTTATTGGGAGGGAAATAGAGCAGGTCACCAGACAGATCCTGGGTCCCGACTGGCATCATGTAGTGGGAGATTGTAGTGGATTAAACAATCAGGGAGTTGTGTTGCCTCATGATGATGCACTAGAAAACAGGAGAAAAGTGAGGCCCGGAATGAGACTGACTAAAAGGAGGGGTAGTGTAGGGCCGGGCATGACAGTGTGTCTAATGGACACGGAAGGGGTTAAAAAATTAGGCTAAAAGGTAATATGGGTAAAGGGGAGGTAAGAAAGTTTACTTGGAAAGAAAAGGGGAGTGGTGATATTTAAGGGGGGGAGAGCAAGTGAGGTCAGTGTGAGGAAGAATTGATCAGAGGAGGCAGTTTTTCACCTACTGCTCCTCCATAATGGCCGCTGTGGAAGCAATCTTGGCAAAGTTGAGGAGGGCGGCAGCACAGAAGGGACCCGAATGGTTGCAGCAGCAAGTTGGGGACATAGGAGATGAGGAACCGAGCGGATCAGCGGCGAGTGAGGTGTCCTACCGCGCGCGGAGGTCGCGGCCTCCGGCGCATTTTTCGCCAGGGCCTACATCGCGGCCCGTTCAGAGCACTAGGAGCCAGAGGGAGGTGAGGTCAGTCCCCCCAGGGAAAAGGAGACAAGACACGGCGGCCCCCGGGCGGTCTACACACCGCCGGCCGAATTTCGGGGGGCGGGGCCACGGGCCAACATGGCGCCGGTTCCCTGCCCAGGGAGAGCAGCAGAATGCAGAGTCCATCCGTGGAGCGCAGAGGAATGCAAGAGGGGATGGCGAGGATGGTCGGGGAGCCGAGCAGAGCCTTGGGAGAGGGCCCCAGACAGTCGGTGAGGATCGGGAGGGGGCGGAGCCTGACGGAGGAGCATGTGGCCGGAGGAAGTGGCGGAAAGGGATGGGAGAAGAGCAGCAATCATTCCAGTCAGCATGATGGAGGAAAAGGCAAGACTGTTAATGCACAGATGGTCAGGTCAGGTCAGTGACGCCTGTCTGACAGCAGCAGTGCTTCCGAAGTGAGGATGGCCCCATCGCCATCTCACACCACGGCCTCTGGGGCTTCGCCACCCGGGCTGCTTCACAGTCAAGAGGGTGGAGAGCGTGAAGACCGGTCGGAAGGGGAGCTGTTGGAGGAAGAGGAGCCAACAGTACCAGCGAGGGCGAACACCGCGACAGCTGTGGGGAATGTGCCTGGTCAGCCTGGTAAGTTGATTAATTCAGTATCGTTGTCTGGGGCAGTACAGGATTTATTAGGGGGGGTTACAGTGGGTACGGTAGCACAAGGGGGCCAGGGGACACAGTCGGGAGGGGTCAGGCCGGAACAGCAGCTGGCGGGGATCAATCCTGCCAGTGCAGGGTCCGGCCAACAAATGATGGAATTTTTACAGGGACTGCGGACCTTAATGGGAAGATTTGAAGGGGGACACGGACAGCCTCCCCAGGTGGCCCCGTGGACAGCACCGGTGACGGAGTCCGGGGGGGGGGTAATGGGGCAGGGGGGTAGGGGTGCCCCCGGCAATCTCGCCTCCTGGACAATCCGGGGTTGGAGGAGTGGTGGTGGAGGCAGAAAAAGCAGGGTCCACAGAGAAGGCGGAAAGGTACGACGCGGTTAGGTTGGCGGATGCTGCGAGGTGCGAGGTTTACGTCTGCTTCGAGGGCCCCTTGGGAGCACATCTGAAGCAGGAGGTCAGGGAGAAGATTCAAAAAGGTGAGTATGTGGAAATTTTTTCACTGCTACCATTGGAAAAATTTAATTTGGACAGGGTAAAACCCGATTCGTCCAAAAAGGACGATGAAGAAAAGAGGAGGTATAGGCTGATACCGTGTACATTTGTAAACTGGCTTCAAGCGTTTGCCATTATGGCAAGCGTAATTGGGGAGAAGAGCCCCGAGCATTGTTCGGCGTTATTCTGTTACATGGATGCTATTGGAGAAGCACATAGGGTATATGGGGGTACTGCTTGGCTGAGATATGACGAGCAGTTCAGACAGCGGATGGCGGTTCGTCCGTCCCTGCGTTGGGACCATAAGGATATTAGCTTATGGATGAGGCTCATGTCTTCAGCGAAGGCCCCGTCTCAGCCGTTTCAAGGGGGGGCCGGGGGTGCAAATTCCTCAGGATCGCCGGCCGGAAAAAAGTGGGGTGTGTGCTGGCAGTATAATGAAGGCGCCTGCAAATTCGGGGGGACATGTAAGTTTAGACATGAATGCTCGGGGTGTGGGGGAGCTCACCCGTTGTCAAAATGTTTTAAACGAGGAAAGCGTGCCGGTGACGCTGCGCAGAAGAGGGATGACGCCGGTGAGAGTGGAAAGAATGCTCCCTTTTCTAAGTAAGTATCCGGATCGGGAAGCAGCTAGGTTGTTGGAGTCGGGGTTTACGGAGGGATTTAAGATTCCTTGTTCATTGGTGATCGTTCCCCCTATGGCACGGAATCTAAAATCGGCATTACAACATCAAGAGATAGTTGGGGAAAAATTGCAGAAGGAAGTAGCGTTGGGACGCATGGGAGGGCCATTTGCCAATAAACCTTGGCCGGACTTAGTGGTATCACCTTTGGGGGTGGTGCCCAAGAAGGAACCTAACAAGTTCCGATTGATACACCACTTGTCCTTCCCAAGGGGGGGTTCGGTCAATGATTTCATTGACCCGGAGGAGTGTACAGTGTCATACACTTCTTTTGATGCGGCAGTCAAGTGGGTGCGGCGCTACGACCAAGGGGCTCTCATGGCAAAAGCTGACATAGAGTCGGCTTTTCGATTGTTGCCGGTGCATCCGGAGAGTTTTCGGCTGTTGGGGTGTCACTGGCAGGAACAGTTCTACGTTGACAAATGTTTGCCCATGGGTTGTTCAGTTTCCTGTGCCATGTTTGAGGCGTTTAGCTCATTTTTAGAATGGGTAGTTAGGGAAGTCACGGGCCTAGACTCAGTGATACACTATTTGGATGATTTTCTGTGTATAGGCCCCCCTGCCTCCGCTGTGTGTGCGATTTTGCTTTCCACGTTGCAGCACATCGCAGGCAAGTTCGGAGTCACCTTGACGGCTGAAAAGACTGAAGGCCCCAAGACTGAACTTAGTTTTTTAGGCATAGTTATAGACTCGATAGCGATGGAGTGCCGTTTACCCAGGGGGAAGTTGGAGGACCTGCAGAAGGACCTGCTGAAAAGACTGAAGGCCCCAAGACTGAACTTAGTTTTTTAGGCATAGTTATAGACTCGATAGCGATGGAGTGCCGTTTACCCAGGGGGAAGTTGGAGGACCTGCAGAAGGAAATTCGGAACATCCACAGGCTAAGGAAGGTGCAGTTGAGAGCCCTTCAGTCATTGTTGGGTAAGTTGAATTTCGCTTGTAGAATTATCCCAATGGGGAGGGTTTTTTGCCGACGGCTGTCGGCTGCTACAGCAGGGGTAAAACGGGCAACTCATTTTATTCGGCTGACAAGGGAACATAGGGAGGATCTAAAAGTTTGGTATGAATTTTTAACTTCATACAACGGGAGGGCGGTGTGGATGTCTGGCCCGGTGAGCAATTTCGATGTGGAATTGGTTACGGACGCGGCGGGCTCCACAGGTTTTGGGGCATATTTTCAGGGAAAATGGAGCGCGGAGCCATGGCCACAGTCGTGGGAGAGGGCGGGTTTCCTAGGCAATCTGGTACTGCTGGAATTGTTTCCAGTGGTGCTGGCATTGGAGTTGTGGGGAGAGGCATGCCGGAATTTGAAGCTAAGGATCAATTGCGACAACATGGGTGTAGTGCAGGTGGTGAACCGTATGTCAGCGTCTTCGCAGCCGGTTATTCGGCTGTTGAGACAGCTGGTGTTTAGGTGTTTGAGTCTAAATATTTTTATTTATGCGGTTCACATTCCGGGTGTGGACAATGCGCTGGCTGACTCCTTGTCTCGTTTTCAGTGGGACAAGTTCAGGGAGCTGGCGCCGGGGGCAGACAAGGAAGGAGTTCCTTGCCCGGTTTGGATGTGGGAGCTGCCTTTGGAGTCGCCGCGGGATGGATCCGGCAGTCAGTAAGTGATTCCACTTGGACGGCCTACAGCAAGGTATAGAAGGAGTGGTCGCTGTTGGTACGGGAGGCCGGTGTGGTGGTGCTGGGGTCAGAAGGCAGGTTATTGGTGTTGTATTTAGTTGCTAGGAATATGGAAAAGGGGTGCGCAGCGTCTTCGATTGATCGGAAGTTGGCAGGTTTGTCGTTTTTGTTTAAGTTAATGGGGGGTGAAGATTGGACCAGGGATTTTTGGGTTCGGCAGGCCTTAAAGGGCTATAGAAAACAACACAAAAAACGGGATGCGAGACGGTGTGTCACATTTGCGAATCTAGTCTCAATATGTGAAATGTTGGAGTTCGTTTGTTTGTCGGAGTATGAAATCCGACTGTTCACGGCAGCGTTTTCACTGGCTTTTTATGGGGCTTTTCGGATAGGGGAATTGGTTAGCCCGTCAAAACGGGTTGGGGGGGTTGTTTGACAATGATGTTCGCTTGGAGAGGGGGAGGGTGTGTTTACGTTTGCGGAGGTCCAAATTGACCAACAGGGAAAAGGGGTAGATGTCCCCCTTTTTGAGTTACCAGGGTCAATGGTATGCCCAGTGGAGGCGGTAAGGGCATTTAGGTTGGTCAGGTGCAAGGGGGCAGGGCCTTTCCTTAGGCATGAGGATGGGTCTTATCTGTCACATTTTCAATTTGTAACGATTTTTCGAAGATGTCTACAAAGGGCTGGTTTGGTAGGGTCGGAGTATGCTTCACACTCCTTCCGCATAGGGGCAGCTACAGAAGCTGCCAGATGCGGTTTGGAGGAGGCTGCTGTGCGCAGACTCGGGAGATGGGAGTCTAGGAGATTTCGGTCTTATATAAGACCTTCATTGGTAGTTGAATAAATTAATATTGATGATGGCACATTGTTGTACAAGGGGATGCTGTTTTGTTTGGGTATAGTTGGTTAGAGGGTAAAGTCCGGAATAAGAGGGTGCCGCTATTTTGTGTTTTGCTTTCATTACAGACGGAAACCCTATGCGCCTTGTCTGGATCGTAGGTCAATCCTATGTTTGCTGGAGGGCCAGGAGAGGTGATGTGTGTCTGGACGGCAGACAGCTGGGGATTTCCAGGAGGGAGGCTTACATACGCTGGTTAGGTAGACCAGGAATGTTATGGGGTAGAGTGATGGGAGAAGTGGAGAGGTATGTGCGGTTGGATAGGCCCCCTGACGTTTTGGTGATTCATGCGGGGGGGAATGACTTGGGTGTCCGGTGGGTCAGGGATCTGATGGCGGACATCAAAGCGGACTTTATGAAGTTAAGGGAAACATTACCAGGCACCATTGTAATTTGGTCAGACATTGTGGCCAGAACAACATGGCGTTGGGCTAGGTCTGTGGCAAGCATTAACAAAACGTGCATTAGAGTTAATAAAGTGGTTGGGAGATTTGTCAGACAGAATGGTGGTATTGTCATTCAGCACCGAGAGCTGGAAACGAATGTGGGATTGTACCTTAGGAGGGATGGTGTTCATCTGTCTGACGTAGGGATTGATTTATGGTCCCTGGGTTTACAGGAGGGGATACAGCAGGCCCTGAGGGTGTGGAGGTGCCCTCAAACGTAAGGTGGTCACGCTTTCGGGCTGTGGCGGTATTTTATTCTGGTGGTCTTTGACGGGGGGCGGTAAAAGGATGGATTTAAAGGGGTGGGGGGCTCATCATTAGCATGTTCCCCTCCGGTGTATTCCTGAACGGTGGAGGGAATACTGGTTTTGGTGGCGCTGCGGGAAACGGTTGTCTCCGAGCGGCTACAGCTGGAGGCCTATTAGTTTGAAAAATCCCGCAGTGCGTTGGTTATACATGGTTATATATATGGTTATATATATATATATTTATATATATATTTTGAAAGGGGGCTCACCGTCAGAGACCATCAGACTGTGGTTAACATTCTATGTTATTAATATGTTATTGTTTTTGTTATTGGTTATTTATTGGTTATTTATTGGAGTGATTTATTTTGGAGTTGTTGTTTTATAATAAAAGGCTGTTGTGGCCATATTACTCCAAAATAAAAGTGTGGTCTCATCATTTTAGGTGGGATTTTAAGTGGAAGGGTGGAGTATAAAAGGGGGATATATGGAAATGGATGGAGGTAACATTTGGACTACACTAGTCAAGTGAGGCCCGGAATGAGACTGATTAAAAGGAGGGGTAGTGTAGGGCCGGGCATGACAGTGTGTCTAATGGACACGGAAGGGGTTAAAAAATTAGGCTGAAAGTTAATATGGGTAAAGGGGAGGTAAGAAAATTTACTTGGAAAGAAAAGGGGAGTGGTGATATTTAAGGGGGGGGAGCAAGTGAGGTCAGTGTGAGGAAGAATTGATCAGAGGAGGCAGTTTTTCCCACCCTCTCTCCCTTTAGTTTGATGGTAGAAATGTTATGAGTTGTGTGTAGTTGTTGTTGCTTATTTTTTTCTTTTTCAGGAATGGATGGGGTCGTCATGACAGCTGAAATGTCCAAGGTTGAGGTGTGGCGGTATTTTATTCTGGTGGTCTTTGACGGGGGGCGGTAAAAGGATGGATTTAAAGTGGTGGGGGGCTCATCATTAGCATGTTCCCCTCCGGTGTATTCCTGAACGGTGGAGGGAATATTGGTTTTGGTGGCGCTGCGGGAAACGGTTGTCTCCGAGCGGCTACAGCTGGAGGCCTATTAGTTTGAAAAATCCCGCAGTGCGTTGGTTATACATGGTTATATATATGGTTATATATATATTTTTATATATATTTTGAAAGGGGGCTCACCGTCAGAGACCATCAGACTGTGGTTAACATTCTATGTTATTAATATGTTATTGTTTTTGTTATTGGTTATTTATTGGTTATTTATTGGAGTGATTTATTTTGGAGTTGTTGTTTTATAATAAAAGGCTGTTGTGGCCATATTACTCCAATATAAAAGTGTGGTCTCATCATTTTAGGTGGAAGGGTGGAGTATAAAAGGGGGATATATGGAAATGGATGGAGGTAACATTTGGACTACACTAGTCATGCTCTTATAACAAGGATAGAAAATAGATGGATATGTCAAGCCGACTGGTCCATTATAAATCAGTGTGTGCAGGGAGAAGAGGAAACAGTGGACAATTTCATTGTTAGGATCAGGGAGATTTTCAATAATCACTCAGGAATAGAAGTCCCAGTAAATCAAGTAAACGATAGCCCATATGAGCAACAGCTAAAGGATGCAATCTTGAAGGGGCTGCTTGCCCCTATATCAAGTTTGTTACCAAACACATGATCAACCATAGAATCTGCAGACTTCAGGAGCTGATTGAGTATGCGAGGCATGCTGAGCGGCACTTCCAATCAAAAAAGAGAGAAAAGAAAGGGAAAGTGCTTATGTAGGTGAAGGTAATGATGTGTATGTCATTGAGAAGGAGAACAGAAGGATGGGAAACACCTGAACAAGGCCCCGCATTCAGGACTATGAAAAAAAAAAAAGTGAGGGGAGTGTTTCCTGTGAGGTAAAAGAGGTCATTTGGTAAAAGAATGTAGGTCAAACAGAGAGGAAGAAGCATGACTAGAAGATGTTAGTATGGCTGCAGAGAGAGAGATACAGAAGAAAATGATGAGAAAGAATCTGAAATTTTGGATGTGTGCGCTGTTGAAACTTGTTTGCATGCTAAAGTCAAGTCAGAAATAATCTTGGTTGTAAAGGGTAGATGGCTAACATTTCTCTGTGATACTGGGGCTTGTAGGACCCTAATACACCCGCTGGATATGAAAAAGGTAAAGAAAAAGGTGTAGTATATGTAAAATCTGCAAAATGGGTTGATGCACCAGGAGGTCATGTCTGAAGGCCTTACTGTGGAAGATCCACAGACAGGTAAATAGGCTCAGTGTAAAATTGTCATTTTGACTAAATGTCCTGTTAATTTGTTGGGTAGAGACATGTTGCACGCTCTTGATATTTCTGTCGTACCAGTGGAGGGAGGTCTCAGAGCCCATCGGCTGTGTGAAAAACAAATCACAGCCGTGGATAATGAGCCCTGATACTGGTACAGCCTGGAATTTGCAAACTGAGGGATTAAATATACCCAAAACCCTGGCAGAAATAATTGACAAAGAGTCTGTGAGGAAAAGGTATAAGGTCCAGACAAACCTCTATTGCACCATGTACTACAGAAAGATCTCTGGGCCTGATAAGTCCTATGAGAAACAGTTAATGAGTCTCACTAACACTGAAGTTCTCTTAAAATGTCTGTACTGTGATAAGAGGGGAAATAGCGTGGCTACTTGTCTCCTGCCACAGCCTATTCTGCAAATATACAGGCAGGATACTGTACCTTGTGTTTCGGTCACCCAGAATCCCAAGGTATCATGGCATGAGCTAGGAGAACTTATCATTAACTGGCTCCAACTGACAGATGAGAAACTAAAATCCAGAGAGATTCAGAGGTATAGGAGGCATAAGGGAGAGAAAGATGGGTGGAGACTCGTGCAGGATTTACAGGCAGTCAATGGGGCCATTTTACCGAGGGCCCCGGTGGTCCCAGACATGCATGTCCTCCTGAACGAGCTCTACCCAGAGAACAAGGTATTTTCTGTTATCGATAACAGTGATCCTTCTTTCCCATTCCCTTACACAAAGACAGTCAGTTCTGGGTTGCATTTATGTACACGGGAAAAAAAAGAGGTACACATACACTAAGTTATCCCAGGGATATTGTGAAAGTCCAACTACCTTCTCACAAAGAATGTCCAATAATTTGTCTCGGTTTGTACCTCCCAGTGTGGGTTAAATTCTCTTGTATGTGGATGACATTCTGGTAGTAATGTATGTAAAATTACCATGGTTCTGATGCATTTCCTCGCAGACCAAGGTCAAAAGGTCAGCAAAGACTAATTACAATTGTGGAAAGAAAAGGTGAAATGCCTGGGTTACATTTTATCTCAAGAAGGTAGACTTTTGCATGAGATCCGAAAAGAGGCCATCCAAATCACATACCAAAAAATAAATGATGTCATTTCTTGGCATGGCAAATGTCTGTAGAGCATGGATAGCAAATTATGCTACGGAGGTGGAGCCTCTTTCTGATCTCATCTATGGTTCACTAATGGCTGCAAAAGATTCCATTCAGTGGAATGTGCAAGCAGAGGATGCATTTACGAAGGTAAAGCACCTCATTGTGGGTTATGCTTAGCCTTCCTAATTACAGTAAAACCTTTTATCAGACTGTAGATTGTAAGGAAGGATCTCACGGATGTTCCCTTTCTAGATGCTGACATTACCTTTTGTGTTGATGGGTCTTGTAAAAAGGACGATAAAGGGGTAAATCAAACGGCATACGCTATAGTAACACAAGATCAGGTCATTGAAGCCAGACCCCTTCCCAGTTCCTACTCTACACAACAATCTGAAATGATTGCCCTATCCAGGGCATGTAGTCTAGGGGAAGGGAAGAAAATAAATATTTATACAGACAGCCAATACGCTTTTTCTACTATACACATATTTGCCCAGCAATGGAAAAATAGGGGTATGATTACGTCCACAGGTAAACCAATCTCACATAGAGATCTTATCCTTGCCCTTCTAGAAAATGTACAGAAACCAACACAAGTGGCTATTTGTAAATGTACAGCACACAGAAAGGGAACAGATCCAATTGCTCTAGGGAATGCACTAACAGACAAAGACCGCAAGGGAAGCTGCTACAGGACCGCAAAAAAAAAAAACACATATACTATACAGGTCCCCAAGAAAATGATGAGGTACTGAAAGCTATTGATAAAACATGGTTATCAAAAATGCAGAAAACATCACCGGCAGGTGAAAAACAAAAGTGGTTATCTAAAGGGGCAACGCTGGTCTATGGTATATACACAAGTACAGAAGGTAAACCCATCTTACCTACATCACTATTTAGATATCCTGCGTTATTGAGCCATGGGCAAGCCCATATTTCAAAAGGAGGGATGGTGCAGGTGATCAATAAGGTGTTCACAACATATGGGTTTACGAATGACTCTAGAAACTTTTGCCTCACATGTCCGCTTTGTACCAGATACCATGCTCAAGGTGCCCTAAGACCCTTAAGAGGTCATTTCCCACAACCCTCTTATCCCTTTCACACGATATGCATGGATTTTATGATTATTGTTGTTTATAAAGTGGGCGGAAGCTTTTCCTATGACACACCCAAATGGGCAGTCAGTAGCCAAAGTACTTAATAAAGAGGTGATTCCATTTCATGGGATCCCCTCTGTGATTTACAGTGACAATGGCTCCCATTTTGTAAACTGAACAATACAACAAATTGGTAAATGGTACAATATTGACCTAAAAAAACAAAAAAAAAACACTGTGTCTACCACCCACAATCTGTGGGCACAGTGGAGAGACACAATGGTACCTTAAAGAGTAAACTAAAAAAATTGTTGAAGGAAACAGGGAAAAATAAATGGGTTTAGTGTTTGCCAATGGCATTGTTGAGTATAAGAATTACCCCTACTGCTAAAGGACTAACACCGTATGAAATGCTGTATGGTAAACCTTATTATATTCCACAACTAGCCACCGTTCCTCTCCCTAAGGAGGAAATAGACTTGACTTGTATAATAAGAATGTTTTAAAATATAACTGGGTCAGAATGTGTAAATGAGAAAAAGAGTTACCCTAAGACTAAAATGCAAAGTATACCCCCATCAGTACAAGCATTACCAGAAAATTTTACTTGTTTTTCTAACAATGACAGTAATGGTACAAATGTTGGCACCCTATCCCCTGAATACTGTGCAACTACAACCCTTACTACAGACATTAAGTATGAACTAAAATGGTTTCAGGAACAAAAACAGCAATTGGCTGATGTTTGGTGTCTGTGTGGAGATAAGAGACTAAGGCCCAGACTACCACCTAGATGGGAGGGTAGTTGTGCCCTTACCCGATTGCTGCTTCCCTTTTATATAGTTCCTATGAGTGATAAATCAATGAAACTACCAGGTAAATACTTTTTTAAAGGAATTAAGCGAGAAACACCACAAGGATCATTTGACAACCGAGTGTATATAGACAAAATAGGTGTTCCACGAGGAGTTCCAGATGAATTTAAAGCGCAGAATCAAATAACAGCAGGACTCACCTCACTCTTCATATGAGTCCAGCCCAACAAGAACATCGACTGGATAAACTACATCTACTACAACCAGCAGAGGTTTGTGAATTACACCAGAGATGCTATCAAAGTCATAGCAGCACAATTGGACGCCACCTCTTTGACAGCGTGGCAGAACCGTATAGCGTTGGATATGTTGCTGGCAGAAAGGGGCGGGGTATGCAAAATGTTCGGCACCTTCTGCTGCACTTTTATTCCAAATAATACGGCACCTGATGGAAGTATCACCAAAGCCTTACAAGGCCTACAAATGCTATCTGAAGAATTAGCTGAGAACTCTGGTGTAGAGAACCCCCTGACAGGACTTTTCAAAAAATGGTTTGGTAAATGGGGTGATCTTGCAAAAAGTTTGCTTATCTCTATTGTCATGGCAACCGCAGTTCTTACATTGTGTGGATGTTGCTGCATTCCCTGTATTAGGGGAATTCTTCAAAGACTGATTGACACATCTTTAACAAAAACTATGCTCCTCCAGAGCGACACGGAACTATACTCGGAACCTGATGATGAATTTACAACTCTCGCTAAGGACTTATCTGTCTAAATGATAATACCTGGTAAAATTAAAAACCTGGATATTTGAATTATTGACATTATTAGTATAAAAGGGGGGAGATGATAGAGAAATTATACTTTAAATGTCAGTTATGAAAGACGCCATTTTGTTTATCATGGCCTAGAAATAAACTATAGATAATATGGAGTCAGCAATATATAGACTCAGTAATATAAAATGCTTAGATCTGCAGTTTTGCATATATCCTGTATTTTTGTGTTGACTTGGGGAGTTTTCAAGTCAGTATCCTGTAAACATTGTTAGATGAAGATAAAGTCTGTAACAGACACTTCCACCTTTCCTGTTGTGTCCAGAATAAAGTTGAAAATACATGAGACTGGGCATGTTTTAACACAGGAAAGGGGGGTGTCCAGGGCTTATAAAAAAGATATGTACCACAGTATTTTCCATAGAAATGACAATGACAGCATGAACATGTAATGCTATTCATTTCTCTTGCATATGCAATAAATATTACCTTGATGCCCGAGGACGGTCTGAGACGGTGAATTATTTCCCTAACACACGGAAGCACACACAACGTCAGCCAAGCTGGAACAGAGGCGAACTTTTAACCTTCCTAACACACAATTTACTAAATTTACTTAACCTGCGGTAGATTGAAAATCTACCAGCGCTACACGCATATTATTATTTTATCAGTACCGAGTTAGTCCACTAATTCATTGGGCGGGAGCGCTACAGGGTTAGCTTCAGCAACTATCCCCTTGCCCCCACCCTCTCCTGTTTATCTATACTAACCTGGATGATGGTACGTTGCTACGACTATGTTTTTTCTATATGAGGCTATACTCTAAATTTTTCCTTAAGCAGGAATATGACAAAGATCTGTGGTCAAAAGCCTCACACCAGTCTTGTCATCTTAGGGGTACCCACCTTTGCCAATCAAGAAGTGTAGGGGCCCACCTCTTGAGCCAGTGATGATGGATGATGGCAGCAGGTCCAAATCCACTTGGTATAGCACGCTCGGGAGCCCTGGATACAGCATGCAGTCATCCAGTGGTTGTTGTGAATTCAGTCACCCTGTCTTTCACAGCATGCTGAGCCTTGCAGTCCTACAACAGGTCTTAGCACCACAAAACTTCAGCAGAGCACACATGAGTAGAAAAGCAAGAAAACAGTCTCTCGCCAACCACAGTACACCATCCTCCACCTACAGCCTGGTAGGTGCTCTCAGCTCCTCCACCCACACAGCAGGCTACAGGGCAGTTGTGAATTTTGGGCAGCAAAGGGAACAGTCACATCACCTATGCCACTTCTCCACATATCCCCAGCAACTCATGGCGGCACTTATTGCATAGGGATCCTCTCTTTTCTGATCCCGACGTGAGACTGACCCAGCAGTGCAGACTTTCCATTACAGCTCGGCTCATGGTACTGGAAGTCCCAATAAGTCTTTCCTTGGGTGATGTCTCCAGGTAGGGACTACATTCCCCATCACACATTTCAACTTCCTGGTGGGTCAGCTTTATTCCTAAACCAGAGACAGTTCTTCTCTTTGGTGTTGGTGGTTGAAGGGATATTGGCCCCAGTTACATCCAACTATAGTCCTGCTCTCTCTCTCCCCCAACCAAGTCACTGTGTATTTCTGTGGGTGGCCTACAGTGTTAATTTTGACTTCAAAGTCGCATTTATTTTAACTGCAAGTCGTATTTTAGCCATCTGAATTGTTTTAGTTTTAGTCATATTTTAGTCGACTAAAATCTCCCACCTATAGAGAAGGATATTCTTCATCATATAATAATTGCTGCCAGGACAATAATAGCCTGAAAATGGCGAAAAAGAAAAAGCCCTACAATAGTGGAATGGATCTGTGAAATGTGGATGAGATACAATATATGGAGAAACAGATAAGAAGTGAGGGGATTAAAAATAATCAAATGATCAAAATGTGGAATCAATGGGAAGAGTTTGAGTTCTCGATAAAAATGATGCAATATTTATGAAAAGGAGCGGATTATCCCATGGAGATTGGAATAAATAACTTTTTTTTTTTTTTTTTGCAAATGGGGGATGATGTATGGGATCCTGTGGGTGCTGGTGAGGGGAAAATAGGCCCCAATATAGGGAAGTGGTGACACAGGATATTGTTAATAGTTGAAATGTGGGAGTGTTATGCCCTGTACACACGGTCGGATTTTCCGACGGAATATGTGCTATCGGAGCTTGTTGTCGGAAATTCCGACCGTGTGTGGGCTCCATTGGACTTTTTCCATCGGAATTTCCGACACACAAAGTTTGAGAGCAGGCTATAAAACTTTCCGACAACAAAATCCGATCCTTTAAATTCTGATCGTGTGTAGACAAATCCGACGGACAAAGTGCCACGCATGCTCAGAATAAATTAAGAGACAAAAGCTATTGGCTGTTGCCCCGTTTATAGTCCCGACGTACGTGTTTTACGTCACCGCTTTCAGAACGATCGGATTTTCCGACAACTTTGTGCGACCGTGTGTATGCAAGACAAGTTTGACCCAACGTCCGTCGGAAAAAAACTATGGATTTTGTTGTCGGAATGTCCGATCAATGTCCGACCGTGTGTACAGGGCATTAGTGTATTCGTATAGATTGTATGTGTGGAAATGGATGGAATTAGAGTTTAGTGATAAATGAAAGGAATGAAGGGTGGATGGACAAAGCATAGAACTATAAGTTAAATGACACAATGCAGAATTGGATATTAGAAATTATTATTGAATATTAAAAAGCATTTGGTGAAGATGCAATATAATATTCAATTTTGTAATGAGAATAATTTTTATGTATTTGTATCATTGTTTTTTTTTTTTAAAGAAAAAAATAATAAAAAGAGATTGAAAAAAAAAATCTCCCATACATTTTATTTGACTAAAATTTAATGGGTTTAGTTAAATTGTAATGCATTATTTATGCATTTATCTTGAACTGCCAAACTCATTATATACTCCTTTTGTAAAAATCTGATAACATGTTATTATAGTGATTATTACTGTACTGCCATTCATACCACTCGAAGCCTGTGAACCCGGAAGGTAGACCAGGTGAAGATGGAAGCATCTACAGTGGTGACAGCACGCCGCTGGAGGGCTTAGTTTTCAGGTAAGTCTGTCATAATGTGCTAGTATGCTAGCATGATTGACTTCTGTTCAACTGCCCTGGTGGTATTTTTCACTCGATTAGCGCTGCAGACATTAGTCTGCAGTGCTGATCTGTGTATTGTGATGGGGGGAGGATTCCTGCATTCACGATGAATGTGTGGATGGGGGAATCGGGATAGTTTTTTTTTCCGTTCAACCTGCTGGTTGAATTAAAAAAACAGACCTATGTATAGCCAGCTTAACACTAATGTATTAATTACCTCTCACAGTGCTCCTCATGGCAATGCATTCATCTGCTTTTCTCTCCAGAAGCATGGAGCTACCTTTGTTCAGGCATCATTCATGGTCACCATCCAATGCTGGACTGAGATGTCAGCTCAGAGATGACCTAGTCATGTAAATCCTGGTGACCCTGTTGCAGCCTCTTACCTTGTGACTTGCTACAAAGTTACAATGTTGCAGTCTGATCACTGGGGGAGAGGAGACTGAGGAAATGCTTCCTCCTGCCTGCAGGAGACTAATTGTATCATCCCAGCCTAGGAAATGTCACCGCACCGGAGCTCAAGGACAGCTTTTTAATAATAAAAGATGGAGCTTCACTGTGGCTTCATATTGTGACATGTCATAAATTTATTCTTGCAGACTTTAAAAGTTACTAAGGTCCGCTTTAAGACAGCTCACATGTAAAGTATATAATTCAGCCATGTGTTGTTTTCACTCTTTGAGTAGTGCTGCGCTATTATACTTTGTATAATTAGTGTTATTGTTTCCTTTTTTTCCTTTAGTTGTACATATAATTGCATAGGAGATGAAGAAACATCAATGGCATTACTAATAAAAAAATGTCAGGAAATCACAAGTAAGTTCTCTTTTGGCTGATGACTGACAATTAATTTCCATGACCATGTGAGAAGACTTCCCCTACTCTCTCCAAAACAACAAAAAACTTTACTTTAAAGCCCAACACATCCTAAGCATTTATTTAGTTTAGTATAGAGGGGTAAGTGGTTAGATCCTCTGGCAGGTTTTTATTATTTTAAAGATAAGAAATGATGGAAGCACCAACCCACTAGTAAGTGTCCCTATTAGATGTAGCAGTCAACAAGGGAAAGCCAACACATTTCATGGACAACAAGTCCTCCTTCATCAGGGCTGAGAAGTGGTAGTTTTGTCTAATTGTTGGCTTTTATGAGGAACAGAAATTTCCCCTTACTAATAGCTCTCAAAGCAGTCCAGACTTCAGAACTACTCCTTCTCAGCTCTGGAGAAGGAGACTTGTACCCTCTAAAATGTGTTAGCTTCCCTTTGCTGACTGCTTCATCTAATAAAGACTACACTTCTGTCAGTTTTTTTTCCTTTAAAGATTTATATAAAGACCATCTGTAAGGCCCCATGTGGATAGAAAGCTGCCAACTAATCCCACAAACAAATACCCAAAAAATAATACTGGGACACATCACCACTAGACCCTTGAACCAAGGGCCCAACATTCCTCCTTTGTACTATTACACAAGTTATTATTGCTGTCTGTGTAACCATAGGGAACAGGGTCAGGACAGTAAGTAAAATGAAATGTCTTAATTGAGGATACTGAAAAAAAAATATTTACTTTCACTTCTAGGACAAGCTGTACAAACCCTGTGTCTCTCCAACTGTGGCCAAATGCAGATTTTTTTATGCTAGGCATAAAATATGCCTATATGTGTCTGTGTGCATGCAGCTTAAGGACCCATTCACACTTGTGTGACTTAAAAATTGTGCAATTTCCATTGTGATTTGATGGGACTTTGATGGCACTTTGGATGAGTGTGACTTGTGGAGAACAAAAAAATTAGCTTTGTTTCGTTTGATTTCTTTATTTTCAAATGAATTCCAAATTTTCAGACTGATTGGAATTCGAATCAGTCGAAAATTGATCGACCGATTAGAATTCTGTGTGACGAATGGCTGGTTGTCAGGGAGCAGGCCCAGACGCCGGCTGACGCATCTTTAACAACCGATGACTCATCAGCTGTCAGCTGGTTTCCCCACTGATGGCTGAATGTAAAAAAAAGAATGCTGGCAATACAAAAAAACCCTTGTTGTGGGGTCCCCCCATGCATACCAGGTCCTTCGAGCAAGTGGCCCCCAAACCATAACAGGTTCTCAACATGGGGGGTGGGTGCTTGTTGATGGGGACAAGGGCCTCTTCCCCACAACCCTTATTCAAAATCTGGAAGCCCCCTTTAACAAGGGCCCCCAGATCCCGACCCCCTCATGTGAATAAGTATGGGGTACTTAGTACATCCACCCATTCACCAAAAAAGTGTAAAAAGTGAGTAAAGACAGTACATCAGTTTTTGACAAGTCCTTTATTAAAAAAAAAAGAAGAAAAAAAGCCCCCCAAACTAGATCCATCATCAATCACGCTACACCCTGCACCGCCAACCCAAAAAAAGAAAAAACCTCCGGCCCTGAGGAAGGCTCCCGTCATCTGCCGTGTGACAGCTCTTAAATACCTAAGGGGCAGGGCCACCCAGTGTTGTCACCAGGTGGCACCGCCCCCTTTGGACGTCATTGAAGGGCATGCTGGGTTGCTGACATCACAAGGGGGCGGTGCCACTCGTGACATCAATGGGTGGCTCCACCCCTTGGGTATTTAAAAGCTGTCACGCAGTGGAACAGGCAGGGACTGCGTGGGACACTTTTGACATATTTTTGGGACCATTGACATTTACACAGAGATATGAGCTATAAATAGCCACTGATTACTGTATAAATGTCACTGGCAGGGAAGGGGTTAACACTAGGGGACGATCAAGGGGTTAAATGTATTCCCTTAGTGTGTGTTCTAACTGTGGGGGTATGGGACTGACTGGGGGAAGAGACTGATCACTGGTCCTAAATGCTAGAAACACACGCTGTCTCTATTCCCCTGAGAGAACCAGGATTTGTGTGTTTTTGTCAGGAGCGATCGCGGGTGCCTGACGGACAACGCGGCCGTCGGGCACGTGCATCGGCTCCTAAGTGATGCGACCCCTATACCACTTAAAGCGGCTGCCGCTTTAAGTGGCAGTGTGGTCTGGGGGGGCGTGGTCTGGACATGGCTAGATAGGGACGTGTGTCTGCTAAGCTCCCGACCGTCTCCTATCTACCCTAGCTTATTCAGCTCAAAACTACACATTATGTACTCTTCCAGGAAGAAAAAAGCTAAGAACGCTAATTCCTCAAAACCCTCTCCACCTGCTGCGTCCACAAGCAAAATTTATTTCCAAACCCCTCAACAGAACTCACCGGAGCTCAAGATGGCGGATTCACGTGCTACACTATCGGAGAGCAATGACTCCTGTGACTCTCCTGCATCGCCCGCAGTGTCTTTATGCTCAGAGTCATACCCTGACAACCCGCCAGCCTCCCCATTGGACCCACGGGAGTCCCTGCCAACTTTGCCCCTCACTTACCGTGTGGACACAAAGCTACAGTCCCTCCTTCAGGCCCTGCTGATTAAGGCCAATATTGAGGCTCTCATCGGACGCGTGGAGGCGGCATACAGGAAGGAAATTTGGGCCGTTAAAATAGATGTGCAGGTCCTATCCACCAGGCTCACGACGGAGGAAGCAACATTTTCCACACTAGACTGTCGGGTGTCTGCACTGAAAACGATCCAGAACACACACACAGACACGGCAGTACAACTGCAATTTCACCTGGAGGACAGGAGCCGCCGCAACAATCTGCGGCTCCGGGGCTTACCAGAGACCACTGGAGCAGCGGACCTGGCAGACACGGCAATCGCTATATTTAAAAGCATAACAGACGTGAACCTGCCGGATCGAGTTGAACTGGACCGGATCCATAGAGTGCTTGGCCCCGTTCGAGTGACCCAGCGAGACCCTGGGATGTAATCTGCAGACTTCATCATTACAACCACAAGGAGCATATCATCCGGAAGGCATGGGAAGCGGGAAACCAGGAATTTGATGGAGCCCCGATTAAAAATACTCCCTGACCTCTCCAGAGCGACACTGCAGCGCCATGCCATGCTGAGACCGCTCTTGGACCTAGCCAGGAGGCTGGACTTCACATATAGGTGGGGATTCCCCCTCTCGGTCATATTCCGTAAAGATCAGCGGTCTTTCACCCTCCGAGCACCAGAATCCCTTCCAGCCTTGTTTGCCTTCCTGGAGACCGATCCGATTGTGGTCCCAAACTGGCTGGCCTTCATCCCGAGATCACCAGGCTCCACGCTCAGTGTTAATCGTCAACCCAAACCGCAGAGGAGTCGCCGCCGATCACGTATGCCATCCCCTGAGGGGCCGCGGGAGTCATGAATCCGTTTACCTCCTCCTTTGGAACCATGCCTGGCTATTACTAACGTGAAAGTACCGTGCCTTGCAGTCATTCTGAACCCATGACTCCCCCGCCAGGTCCCTCATCATACCTAAACTTACCCGGCAAGACCAAGCTACTTTTGTTTTTTATGTGACCCCCTTCTCTCCTGGGTGCTACCCCCTGGCGTCATTCCCCTCTCTATGGTGCTGATTGCCTGCCATGTAAAATTGAGGGAGACATAACCCCTTGAGAGACTCAGGGTCCACATCTTGACTCCCACTTACCCCATATACTGAGATTAAAGGTCTTTGTGCCTTAATATTTTAGCTGGCATAAAACCAGCATCCTACCCTGCAATAATCCTGTGGGACCTCCATAAGTGTTTACCTACCACAACAGCCCTAATTGTACGTTTTACTTGGGGAAGTGATATGTTATAATGTTTAAGTTCATATGCAGTATATCTGAAAATTCCTTTGTGCTTCTGAACCTTAAGGTGAACAACCTAAAGCCACTCTTAATATATGGTTTTCATAGAAATGTGTTATGCTATTTTTTTACAGCAATACCAATGGGATTTAACCTTGGAGCAGGGGCATGTTTGAGGTGATGCTGGGGAGATACCCCCCTGGGAGTTTGTCTGAGGGAGGGAAGGAGGACCTGAGGGCGCACCCATCCTGCGCTGGGGGAAACGGCCAGGTGTTGCCGGAATTAGTGCGGAGCGCTGCCTCCCTATCAGGGATATTGAAATGATGGGACCCCCCTTAATTGGGGATTCTGACTGCCCTAGGCGGCCTCCAGAGCTCCCACCCATTGTTGTGACGGGGGGGTGAGGAGGTTACACTAGATGGAGATGGAGATTCCCTATGCGGGAAGACGGTCACGTATTCTAGCCATATGATGACCAGTTATGTCCATATGCTGGATTGTACTCTCCTGGAGCTGTAACACTGACAGAAATGGCGTCTCTACATGTACAATCCCTGAGCGACCGTAGGTCGACAAAATCGGCCACACGTTTACCTGAAGTGCCCGATCTCCCATGCAGTTATCTCCACAATGTAACAATAACTTCCAGGGTCCCTAGGGGCTCCCATGACTCAGTGCCTTAGTGGAGCGGCACCATCTGATAAGGAGATTTCTATACCTACCTCACTTATATGGAGTGATTAAACCTTTTCCTATATAAGAATTAAAAACGAACGATAACAGTGCGAAAAGATAAACAATTACATTTATTTATACAGAAAAGGAACGTTAGAGATTACCAAATACAACGTGGGGGATACAACCTTAAAACAGAGATGTTACCAATGATACAAAATATTGCTATAATGGTCATACACATGCTAGCTAGAGATTAATAATATATTAAGGCAAAATCCTAACGTAGAAAAAGCTACAGAAAAGAAAAGA
Source organism: Aquarana catesbeiana (assembly GCF_042186555.1). NCBI lineage: Eukaryota > Metazoa > Chordata > Amphibia > Anura > Ranidae > Aquarana > Aquarana catesbeiana. Next base: position 74,291,547 of record NC_133329.1, on the reverse strand, counting down.
GATATAAGAGATGATAGAGATACATTGTATAGAGAAGTCTTACGTAACCATCCTTCATCTAGACCAGGGGTCCTCAAACTTTTTAAACAGGGGGCCAGTTCACTATCGGTCAGACTGTTAGAGGGCTGGACTATAGTTCGGACGCGCTGTGATAAAAGTCCCGCCCTCCTCCGACCTAGACCAGCTTGTGGCTCATTCTATCTCAACACTCCAAATCAGTCCATCATATCTAAGGCACCCCAAAGTGGACCACCCTAACCACAGCACCCCAAAGAACCCCACACTAGCGGGATGCACAGGGGGAGGCAGTGGGGTGGAGGGGGGGCTTCAGAGTGGTCAGAAGGACAATGGGATGCACAGGAGAACAGCAGTGGGATGGAGAGGGGGACAGTGGGATGGAGAGGGGGACAGTGGGATGGAGAGGGGGACTGTGGGATGGACAGGGGGACAGTGGGATGGAGAGGGGGATTGTGGGATGGACAGGGGGACAGAGGGATGGACAGGGGGACAGAGGGATGGACAGGGGGACTGTGGGATGGACAGGGGGACTGTGGGATGGACAGAGGGATGGACAGGGGGACTGTGGGATGGACAGTGGGACAGACGAATGGAGAGAGGGATGGACAGGGGGACAGAGGGATGGACAGGGGGACAGAGGGATGGACAGGGGGACTGTGGGATGGACAGGGGGACAGAGGGATGGACAGGGGGAAAGAGGGATGGACAGAGGGACAGTGGGATGGACAGGGGGACTGTGGGATGGACAGGGGGACTGTGGGATGGACAGGGGGACTGTGGGATGGACAGGGGGACTGTGGGATAGACAGGGGGACTGTGGGATAGACAGAGGGATGGACAGGGGGACAGAGGGATGGACAGGGAAACTGTGGAATGGACAGGGGGACAGAGGGATGGACAGGGGGACACTTACACATACGGACTTGCCTCTGACTTTCTCCCTGACCTCTCGGTTCTTACTTCTTCCTAGTAGGCTGTTCCCTGAAGCCTGCGCTCTCCCTGCTGGACTCCTCTTCCTCCTCGCTGTCCTGGGACAAGGCGAGCGTCCCCTCCGCGCCTCCTATCTGCCATGCCAGTGAGAAGTGAATCCGCGGGGCTGCGCTGGAAACTACACTTCCCAGCGTGCAGCGAGGCACACGGAGCCCTCCATAGAGATGACTAGGGTGGGGGAGGCGGCTTGTGTAGCTTGTCTGAGGAGCAGACATTCTCCCCGCCGGAGCAGAGTGGACCTGCCCAAGATGAGCCGACCTGGCCATGGCCCGAGCCAAGCAGATCCGCCCCCGTCCGTGCCGTTTATTAGTGTGGCTGTGTGTCCTGTCAGGAATCCGGCTCTGGGTGGGGTGGGCCGGATAAATGTCCTCGGCGGGTCGCATGTGGCCCGCGGGCCGTAGTTTGAGGACCCCTGATCTAGACCGTCAGCACAAGAGAATGGGCAGTGATCTGTGTTGCAATATATACACATTTGTAACCCCCCCCCCCCCTTCCTTCCATAGGCTAAGGCATTGCCACATTCTTTCAAGGGTGGGGGGTTGCACATAACACTTGACCAACTGGAGGTCTTTACATGTCATAAACCCCTCTCTGCCCAAACAAGTTTGATAACACTACTGCTCCCAGTCAGCCTCACAACCCCCAAGTGATTCCCTCCAGGCAAGGGACAGTACATCTATAAACCAGGTGGTAAACTGACACTATAAACCAGAGCTGTTTTATGATGTCAGCTGTTCTCAGAATGTCCAGGCAATTTCCTGACACACTGCTTTAAGTCATATTGCATGTCCATTTATGAATGTTGATTATCATTGAAGGTAAAAATCATAGGTCTCACATTTCTACATCAGTTACACGGGACACACCGAGTGGTCAGGAGGGTTCTCCATACACTATATTGATTGGTGAATCTATTCCTTTTGTTTTGTTTTGTGTATTTTCTATTTTAACTTTATCTCCCATTGTTATTCTTCCCTGGTTTATTGATATAGCTGGGGTGGATGGGAGGGTTAGGTTCTCTATTATTAGGCCCTCGCTAACCCTTCCCCCACATAAACTAGCGTACTCCCCTTGACATTTCGGGAGGTATACGCTACTTCAAGGTTATTCCTTGCAAATCTCAAGGCACTCCGCCCTGAGCTTGATATTTCTCTAGTTCTTTTCTCTACTCTCATACCTATCCCCCTCTCTATTTTCTCTCCCTCCCCCCCCCCCTTTTCCCTTCCCCCCTTCCCCCTATATGATATGGTGATGGATAACATTACGGTGGTATCGTTGAACGCAAAGGCCTCAACATTCCAGAGAAAAGACGTATGCTTTTAAACGATCTGAAATGATCCCAGGCTGATGTGGCTTCATCCAGGAGACCTACTTTAAGAATGACAAACTCCCACTTCTCAAAAACAGATTTTATCCCCTGACATATCATTCCACTAACCCGACAGCCAAGTCAAAAGGGGTTTCCATATTGCTGTCCAGTAAACTTCCCTGGAAATGCCAGGACTATTAAGGATCCTGTGGGCCGGTGACGTGCAGGTGACCTTGGCAACTTTGTATACCCCTAATGAACGCCAGGATGTCTTTCTCCAACATACCCTGGAGAGGCTTCTCGAGTTCACAGAAGGTCAGTTGATTCTTGGTGTCTAAATAGCAAAAAAAAGATAAAAAGAGGTAAGGAAAAAAGAAAAAGGGTCCAAATGAGTAAAGTGCAATTTGCATTAAGGAAGGGAGATATGCATGTAGGAAAAGCAAAAAGCCATGAATCCTAGATGTATGCCAAAGGAGTGCAGCTCCATGGGGTCCATAGTCACAGGGCACCGATTGAGTCACCGATTCTTTTTTCCATCCCTCTTTTTCTCTTTTTTTTCCTATTTAGACGTTGGTGCTTAACCGCCCCTGAAGAGCGTTTGATACATGAAACGCGTCGGGCGTATGACATGCACCACATCATCGTTCATTCCTCATTAGGTCCATACATCTACAGGCATTTACACACCGTGCTGTGATCTTGTGCATTTTAATGGATGTTTCAACTCTCAAGTAGTTGTGCCCTGCATTATTTGGGAATTTTGCCACCATGTTTACCATGTATTTATGAGGATGCATATGTATTTTATGTAATTGTTTTACTTACTTGGACCATTATTGTGCCACCAGGCTATTGTCAATCAATAAATGGTTTGTTACATGGTGATTTATCCCTTGGCCTTTTTTGCTCACTTCATTCAAAGTCCCACCTCTTCCTGTTTCTGTATGCATAGAGATGGAGACGTATGTCTCATTTAAAGTCCCAACTTTTCGCTCCTCAAAGTTGATTCTTGGTGGGGACTTTAATGTCCCTCTACTCCCTTCAGTGGATACCTCTTCAGGTGCTTCCTCGGTCTCCCCACGCCCTTGGAAAAAGGATAGCCAACTCTATGTATAGAGCACAGCTGGTCGATGTTTGGCGATTGCAGCACTCATGTGAACGCGACTACACGTTCTATTCCCCTCCACATAAAGTTTGATCCCACATGGCCAATTCCACGCTGTGGTAGACTCCATGTAACATGGTCTGATCACGCCCCTCTCTCCCTGACCTTTTCATTCTCCGGTTCTACCTCCCCTAGGTCCTGCTTCTGGCGCCTAAATGAGAGCCTTCTACAGGTACCAGAAGTGTTAGCAGATGTATTCAAGGAGTTACTCCTCTATTTTCTAACAAAGAATCACTCGGATTGTGACCCAGCCTCCCCTGCCCCAGAGCACTCCCCCGCATATTGAGGGCATGTGGCCTGGTATGGTTCAGGAGTGGGGGTGCTCGCTCATCCCTCCTTTATTTCCTGACCTGCTGGGCTGCATGCTCAGATAAGGGTCTGGTATGGATTTTAAGGGGGGCCCAAACTTTTTTTTTTTGGCATGGGGTTCCCCTTAAAATCCATACCAGACCTGAAGGGCTTGGTATGCATGGGGTGGACCCCACACCGTTTTTTCTTTTTTTTTCATTGCCGGCATTTTTTTACATTCAGCTGTCAGTGGGGAAACCCGCTGACAGCTAATGAGTCATCAATTGTTAAGGACGCGACAGCCGGCTTCCCAACCCGCTCCTTAACAACCAGCTTCACACAGAATTTGAATCGGTCGATTCATTTTCAACCAATTTGAATCGTTCTGAAATTTTGGAATTCGTTAGAAAATAAAAAAAACAAACAAATTTTTCTGTTCTGCACAAGTTGCACTCATCCAAAGTTGCAACAAAATTGCATCTATATGATGCAGGTGTGACTTTTATGCAACTTTTCAGGGTTTACATTGAGGTCTATGGACCTCAAGTCGAATGAAAGTCAGACCAAAGTAGTGCAGGAAATACTTTGAAGTCGCTGCAACTTGAAGTTGCAGATACAGTATGAACGGTACTCATAGGGAAACATGGGGTGCAACTTGTCTTGCGACTTTGGGGTCCTCAGTCACATGACAAGTCGCACAAGTGTGAATGGGGCCTAAGACTCTTCTGTGTACTGTGTATATATATTCTAGGATAAACACTGTTCCCACATACTAGCATGGAAAGTTTACTGACTGAGCACATTTTTTACTAACAACCTAAAAAACTACAGAACTCCTAATAAAAATTAAGACAATCAATATGCAAACAGTATAAACACAATATGGAAACACTGACAATACCCATAACAAGTAATTTGCCTGGTTTACATTTAAAAAGTCAGCACAGCATGACAAATTATCAGCCCCTGATATTTACACACAGTTTTAAAAAAAAAATACAGATTTTTACAAACTGTCTGTAAATTTACTGACGGTTGGCAACCCTGCCACATACTGGTGTCAGTAGAAAATGTGGATTAAAATCTATTTAAAGCCAAAACATTCCTTTTTCTTTTGGATAGTTAGGAAGGGGTTAAAACTTTTGTTTAGTTTTTATTGATTTAAAGGGATATGACTACAACCAACTGAAAGTGCCTAATAGCAATTATCAGTTTATTTGACATTCTGTCCACTATTCTAATACAAGCCTTGATGAAGTGGACAGCTTCAAGACCCTGAAACATGTTGCCTACCTCTATGAACTGTAGTGGAATATTTCAGCAAATAGATTCTTTAGTCTCCAACCTTGCATACCCAGTGCAAACACACTGCTATCCGTTCCACAAAACTCTGTGGAGTGAGACCCTTTTTTATTGGGTGTCTATTGCCTTTTACCTCCCCTCTCAATTTTTTGATTTCTGTGTCCCCACTATATAAATTCACCCTCTCCATTTGTCCTGCAGACTATTGTCACCAAGACATAAAGTGATGGTCAATACAGAATTTTAGATTGGTCAGCAAAACAGAAATAGAGAAATATTCTCTAAATGAAGAAATGGGGTTACCTGTGTAACAACAGTCTAAAAAGGGAATGCCCTCACTCTGTAGAACTTTCTCCTAAATTCCTGCTGTGTCTCTGGGGCAGTATGTACAGGAAAATCTCCACAATAGGTCACAGACAGCTAAGAATAAATTGTCAGGAGGATTTTAACTATTCCCTATGTAGCGACCCCCCTGACCCCTGGAGGCATGATGGTACGCCCAGAGACAGGGTGGGCTGACATTTACCTCTGGGGTAGATCACCTAGGCATAATGGGACATAAAGACAGATGGGCGCCAGTCACTTTTAGGTTAAACAAAATGGGATTTTATTACTCAGTCTGTGGAAGAGAGGGTTAGGGTTACAGATGCTCAGGATTTAAAGCAGAACAGTCACTTCACTTGTCACAATACAGGAAAAGTGCCTATAAGTCAAGACCGCCGACACTCCTGTTTTATAACTCTTAAGCATACATCACCAGTAGGAACAACATCCTTTTTTCTCCAGGAGGGTCACCTAGCTCCTTCTCATGAGGTTCTAGCATAAAAGCCCTGCAGGCCCTTTCAGTATGATCCTCCTCGGGGTCTCCATCCTGTTCCCAGTCTTCTGCAGAAGGGTCAGTCAACCCCCATGGGACTCCATCCTGCCTCCAGATAGAGTTTGCAGCAACAGGCCCAAGCTTCAAGCCCAAACATATTCATGCACTTTAGGCAAACAGGTCTAAAAAAGCAGCTTCATCATATTCACCCTCCCCAGGTCAGGGCCTGGGAGGAAGAGAGCTTGCAAGAGACAGCCCCAAATATTTATACCCTTTCTCATAATGGATCACTGGCACAGGAAACTCCTAGTGTTTGGCTGGGAAGGGATATGAATATTCATAATTAATGCTTACTGTGTGATTTCACAGTAATACCATAGGTGACAGTGCCACCTACTGACAGAAGGGAGAACTGACAGCTAGGCGGGATGCAGAACAAGACACAGACTACAAATTGGCTGACTGCACCCTAAATTTAGGGTGCCAAGTTTTAACAGATACCTGCTCCCACTTCCACTCCGACTGCACAGGCGATTGGAGCCGAAGCCCCCCCTCCCCCCTGCAACCTTCCGCAAATAGTCACAGCTTGCTTCTTTTAGTAATCATGGCAGTGCCAGGGACCCGAAGACCAATAAAGAACCAGCCCGGGGTAGGACAGTGCTAGATCTGTGGACAGGTAAGTGTCCTTTTTAAAAAAACATCAGCAGCTACAGCAGTTGCTCACTTTAATTCATTTTTTAAGAATGAAGATCCTCTTTAAGGCAGGGTGGCTACACCTACTTTGTCGAAAACTAAAAAAAAAAAGTTTAATGCTTCATCATTTTGTCTTGATCAACAGAAATCCCTCCAGTAGCTGTGATCACCAAAGTAGGCCCTGCAAACAACAAATCTGGAAATAGTTCAACAATGGAAACAAAGTTTCGAAACATGGGGTGCACTAAAACAATTTGTCTAGAGAACTACACTGAAAACAACCAAACTAAGAGCCAAGAAGCTGACAATCAATTTCTTGGCTTCCTGCAAGTCTGTGTGAATGAGGCAGAACATGCAATCCGGAAAAGCGCAAACCAAGATCACCATAAGATATTTGCAGTAAATGTGGCCAATCAGATTAAAGAAGAGGATGAAGTGAAGCAGAGTGAGAGGAAGAAGAAGGAAACAGAACAGGAAGCAGAACGAGCTAGAGAGAAGAGAGAACTGGAAGAGGAATTGTATAAAGTGAAGCAAGAACTGGAAGAGGAAAAGAACAGGCGATGGTACAAAAAATGTTCCATCATGTAAGAAAACTGAAAGATGTCTCAGAAGGGTAATAGGATGCAATAGTGTAGTTTAACTCAAGCCTCCCCAGCGCACACTCGTCCTTGCTTCACTCCTAAGTTTTAATTGCATCAATTTATAGCTTACACAAGGCTTTCCTTCCTCTCTTTGTGGCTGAATGAAGCAGTGGGGACTGGGGAGTGAAAGGAAGGTAAATGCAGCATGTGCATCTACTCCAGACTTAGAAGTGAGCAGCACTTGCACTGTTAATTTTTTCTAATCCACAACCATACTTCTCTCACTTTTGACACGAATGCATTTTGGACACAAATTCTGTTAGAGAACACCTCTCCCTCCCAGTGTGCGCCGTTTCTCAGCCGGTACCACAGAACATGTACTGGTCTCCACCAACTCAGCAGTCCCGTCACCTCACTCCAAGTGTCAATGTTCTGTATGTTACTATTGGATACAGGAAACGCTCCACTCTATAACCCAATGCTTGTTCTCTTCGCAAGGCCTCACTACACCACCTGTGACTCCCAGCCTAGATCTCGAGGTACTCTGTGCTGCAAGCTTGGTTTCAGTATGTGACAAACTTGTCGCTAGTAAAGGGGTCAAGCATAACACCCTCTCACCACCAGGATATCCGTCAACTCTGCTATGCCACCTGTTTCCTGGCTAGTTGGATGCTTTAGCGAGTGACAAAAATATGGTAGTCATTAGCAATGGCAACCTAGTCTCCTCTGGACAGCATTCTGCTCATTAGATTTCTGTAATGTATCTTCTCTAACCTCTTCAGTCCCCTGAAAGCCCTGTTCTTTTGATACACCTTACATGCACCCCTTTATAAACTTCAGATAAGGCAATTTAGATGAACGATAAAGATCTTTTACTGAAATAGTTGGTAATAATTAAACAGCTCTGAAAGGCATCTTCCACACACTTTCCTGTGCAGATTTCTCTAGTGTCCAGTAAATCCACAAGAGGTAGCAAAAATCCATAACAGGGTCCAGTTTAAGGTAGCACATTTCCATGTAAGTGCATAGGTTCCAGACCCCACTGGGACCCCCCCCCCCGGTTTTGACTGACAGCATAGCAGCTACATTTTGGCAGTCTATCCACAGGCTGAACTCATTTATCCTCTCTGGGGTACTACTGAGTCCCTATTTATATGGTATGACCTGTACAGCAGCGTTTACCCTTCCTTCATAGGAAACCACCAGCTCAGCATGTTAACCTAAGGACACTGTGCAACAATTCTACATTGTAACAATTATCTTTGACGCATAAACATAGTTGACCTGATTAACCTGTCAGAACTGTTATGGAAAGAAATATACCTATCGTATAATTTTAAATTTTTGGGCTAGTTTTCCTACCAGGCCGAAGACATTGTCCTGTTAACATTTAACTAGATTGCAAACAAGTCAAAGGATAGTGTCCACTTACGTTTGACTATACCAAGGGGCAGAAACTGAACTAATTCAGCCTGTAAACAAACTTGCTTACAGAACTAATTCTGTTGAGAGAAGTCTCATAGCGCAACATATTGGATGAGTCCAGGGGGAGCTGAAAAAAGCAACCAACTGCCTCTGAACGTCCGTTTACCAGCAGCAGTGTACATGAGGCCTTAAAATACTCAATTTATTCAATAGTATTCAAGTATTGCACTTACAGATTCAGAAATGACAGACATTTCACAAAAGCTATTGCAGCTCGGCCGCGGTATCATCCAGTGAGTGTGCCTCAGCGTGATGACGTCAAAGAACAGTCCTGTGTTAAGGTGCTGCAGCACCAGTTTTCACATAACCAAGCGCAAGATTTTCTTTATAGAGTGTTAAATGTACCTGCAGATTTAGAGCCATAAGGGATTGAAGCCAAACTCCAGCTTATACTTTATAATCAGTTACAGCAAACCTTTTTGTTTTCCTTTTGGAAAGAATGAATAAATAAAAGCTGATCATTTTAATCACCCGTGCTAGTGTTAAGTGGTTTGTCTCATCCATGTAAAATGATGCATTCTGCTGGAGAGCTGAAAAAGCTGTGCTTATGAAAAACAACAGACTTGCTGGCTCAATCACCAGATGAAAATAGAATAAAGTCTACAAAAAGGAAACAAAAATTGCAATCACAACTAAGAATTGGTAAGCTGCAATATAATGAATGTTTGCTTTTGGGTTTAATACTTCTTTAAAGAGGAAGTAAACTTCCATGGATTGTTTGTACCTATAGGTAAGCCTATAATAAGGCTTACCTATAGGTACTGTAAATATCTCCTATACGTGCACCGTTTAGGAGATATTTACTGTATATGCCGCCAATGATGTCACCAGCGCATGCGCTCTGAAGGAACGGCCGCCCATGCCAGTCACACAGCTGGAGTCCGCAGACCCTGAAGGAAGGCGGCCTCCAGCAGTGACAACGATGGCTTCGTTTGCAGGTAAGTTTCAGATAATGTGCTAGTATGCGATACATACTAGCACATTATGCCTTTACTTTGAGGAAAAAGAAAAAAAAAGAGGCCTCTTTAAGGTAAAAAAAACAAACTTTAGTGTTTAGAACCTTTTTAAGTTTTTTTGGCTGAAGGCATCTATTCAGAGAACCCATTAGTTAGATTACTGTGCACATTTCGCATATTCCTGTAACTTTCTGATAAGAATTCAGACATACAATCACTGCGAATAATCCAATAGGTGAAAAATAAATGCAGTGTCAATCTGCCCAATTCACAGAAGCGCAGTAAATTGTGTCAAGGCTGAAATTGTTGGCACCCAGGGGCGGACTGACCATTCGGTCACTCGGTCGCCGACCGAGGGCCCGACGTCAGGAGGGGCCCCATGAGCTGCTCAGTCAGCAGCGGAAAAAAGCAGCCCGCCGCACCGCACGAAAACCCCGTCCTCCCGGTCGCCGCGGCCAGCCCGCTGCCAGAGCAGACCTCGGCTTAGGATGAGAGAGGCTCTGTCAGCAGGGAGGGGCGGGGCAGGGAGCTCCACTGACGCTCTGACCCTGCCCTGCCCCGCCCCTCCTCATGTAGTCTGAGTCTGTATAGAGCGTCTCTCCTGCACTTCTGAGAGCTCCGCTCTGGACCACAAAAATCCCCGCCCCTACCTACGAAAGCCCCGCCCCCTACCGATGAAAGCCCCGCCCCTATTGACGAAAGCCCCGCCCCCGGACCTCTGAGAGTGGGAGGTGAGCCCGACTGGTCAGGTAGGTCCTTCTGCCTACCGTAGATACCCGGCCTGTAGACCCCTTTTTTTTTGCTAAAGCATCCCTGGAAATGTTGTTTATCCCCCTGTATAGCTGTGCATTGCTGAAAGTTTGAATTTTAAAACTGGCTACCTGGTCATCTCCTGTAGTCTCATCCTCAGTCTGGTTATCTCCTATAGTCGCATTCGCAGTCTGGTTACTTCCTGTAGTCGCATTGGCAGTCTGGTTATCTCCTGTTGTCGCATTCGCAGTCTCTGGTTATCTCCTGTAGTCGCATTCACAGTCTCTGGTTATCTCCTGTAGTCGCATTCGCAGTCTGGTCATTTCCTGTAGTCGCATTCGCAGTCTATGGTTATCTCCTGTAGTCACATTCGCAGTCTCTGGTTATTTCCTGTAGTCGCATTCGCAGTCTGGTTACTTCCTGTAGTCGCATTCGCAGTCTGGTTATTTCCTGTAGTCGCATTCGCAGTCTCTGGTTATTTCTTGTAGTCGCATTTGCAGTCTGGTTACTTCCTGTAGTCGCATTCGCAGTCTGGTTATTTCCTGTAGTCGCATTCGCAGTCTCTGGTTATTTCTTGTAGTCGCATTCACAGTCTGGTTATCTCCTGTAGTCGCATCCCCAGTCTCTGGTCATCTCCTGTAGTCGCATTCGCAGTCTGGTCATCTCCTGTATTCGCATCCCCAGTCTCTGGTCATCTCCTGTAGTCGCATTCGCAGTCTCTGGTTATTTCCTGTAGTCGCATCCCCAGTCTCTGGTTATTTCCTGTAGTCGCATTCGCAGTCTGGTTATTTCCTGTAGTCGCATTCGCAGCCTCTGGTTATTTCCTGTAGTCGCATTCGCAGTCTGGTTATTTTCTGTAGTTGCATTCCCAGTCTGGTTATCTCCTGTAGTTGCATCCCTAGTCTCTGGTTATCTCCTGTAGTCGCATTCGCAGTCTGGTTATCTCCTGTAGTCGCATTCGAAGTCTGGTTATTTCCTGTAGTCGCATCCCCAGTCTGGTTATCTCCTGTAGTCGCATTCGTAGTTTGGTTATTTCCTGTAGTTGCATTCGCAGTCTCTGGTCATCTCCTGTAGTCGCATCCCCAGTCTCTGGTTATCTCCTGTAGTCGCATTCGCAGTCTGGTTATTTCCTGTAGTTGCATTCGCAGTCTCTGGTTATTTCCTGTAGTTGCATTCGCAGTCTCTGGTCATCTCCTGTAGTCGCATTCGCAGTCTCTGGTTATTTCCTGTAGTCGCATCCCCAGTCTCTGGTCATCTCCTGTTGTCGCATTCGCAGTCTCTGGTTATTTCCTGTAGTCGCATTCGCAGTCTGGTTATTTCCTGTAGTCGCATTCGCAGCCTCTGGTTATTTCCTGTAGTCGCATTCGCAGTCTGGTTATTTTCTGTAGTTGCATTCGCAGTCTGGTTATTTTCTGTAGTTGCATTCGCAGTCTGGTTATCTCCTGTAGTCGCATCCCCAGTCTGGTTATCTCCTGTAGTCGCATCCCCAGTCTGGTTATCTCCTGTAGTCGCATCCCTAGTCTCTGGTTATCTCCTGTAGTCGCATTCGCAGTCTGGTTATTTCCTGTAGTCGCATTTGCAGTCTGGTTATCTCCTGTAGTCGCATCCCCAGTCTCTGGTCATCTCCTGTAGTCGCATCCCCAGTCTCTGGTCATCTCCTGTAGTCGCATCCCCAGTCTCTGGTCATCTCCTGTAGTCGCATCCCCAGTCTCTGGTCATCTCCTGTAGTCGCATCCCCAGTCTCTGGTTATCTCCTGTAGTCGCATCCCCAGTCTCTGGTTATCTCCTGTAGTCGCATCCCCAGTCTCTGGTTATCTCCTGTAGTCGCATTCACAGTCTGGTTATTTCCTGTAGTCGCATTTGCAGTCTGGTTATTTCCTGTAGTTGCATTCGCAGTCTCTGGTTATTTCCTGTAGTTGCATCCCCAGTCTCTGGTTATTTCCTGTAGTCGCATTCGCAGTCTCTGGTTATTTCCTGTAGTCGCATCCCCAGTCTGGTTATTTCCTGTAGTCGCATTCGCAGCCTCTGGTTATTTCCTGTAGTCGCATTCGCAGCCTCTGGTTATTTCCTGTAGTCGCATTCGCAGCCTCTGGTTATTTCCTGTAGTCGCATTCGCAGCCTCTGGTTATTTCCTGTAGTTGCATTCGCAGTCTGGTTATCTCCTGTAGTCGCATCCCTAGTCTCTGGTTATCTCCTGTAGTCGCATTCGCAGTCTGGTTATTTCCTGTAGTCGCATCCCTAGTCTCTGGTTATCTCCTGTAGTCGCATTCGCAGTCTGGTTATTTCCTGTAGTTGCATTCGCAGTCTCTGGTTATCTCCTGTAGTCGCATTCGCAGTCTGGTTATTTCCTGTAGTCGCATCCCTAGTCTCTGGTTATCTCCTGTAGTCGCATTCGCAGTCTGGTTATTTCCTGTAGTTGCATTCGCAGTCTCTGGTTATCTCCTGTTGTCGCATTCGCAGTCTCTGGTTATCTCCTGTAGTCATTTATGATATCTATGGCTATGCATATTTATTGAATCCATATTGAGCGCTATATTTGATTGGCTGTTTGCTTCTGCTTAGGCCTGGCAAACACGCACAATCGCACATGATGATGACTTCATCATCATGTGCGTGATTGTGATTGTGCGTGTGTGCCAAGCAGAAGCAGCCAATCAAATATAGTGCTCAATATGGATTAAATAAATATTGGGAAGATTGTTCCTTCCATTGGTGATCAGTGGGAAGAATGTTCCTTACATTGGATGTCAGTGAGAAGAATGTTTCTATACATTGGTGGTCAGTGGGAAGAATGTTCCTTACATTGGTGGTCAGTGGGAAGAATGTTCCTTACATTGGTGGTCAGTGATAAGAACGTTCCTTACATTGGTGATCAGTGAGAAGAATGTTCCTTACATTGGTGGTCAGTGAGAAGAATGTTTCTATACATTGGTGGTCAGTGAGAAGAATGTTCCTTACATTGGTGGTCAGTGAGAAGAATGTTCCTTACATTGGTGGTCAGTGAGAAGAATGTTTCTATACATTGGTGGTCAGTGGGAAGAATGTTCCTTACATTGGTGGTCAGTGGGAAGAATGTTCCTTACATTGGTGGTCAGTGGGAAGAATGTTCCTTACATTGGTGGTCAGTGAGAAGAATGTTTCTATACATTGGATGTCAGTGAGAAGAATGTTCCTTACATTGGTGGTCAGTGGGAAGAATGTTCCTTACATTGGTGGTCAGTGGGAAGAATGTTTCTATACATTGGTGGTCAGTGGGAAGAATGTTTCTATACATTGGTGATCAGTGAGAAGAATGTTCCTTACATTGGTGATCAGTGGGAAGAATGCTCCTTACATTGGTGGTCAGTGAGAAGAATGTTTCTATACATTGGTGATCAGTGGGAAGAATGCTCCTTACATTGGTGATCATTGGGAAGAATGCTCCTTACATTGGTGATCATTGGGAAGAATGCTCCTTACATTGGTGATCAGTGAAAATGATATAAAGTTAATAAAAATAATTAAAAAAAAAATGTAAAGCACCCCCATGATCCCCACACATGCTCTATATGAAAAGCTTTATGTAGGATGAGCACATGTATGTAAACGTGTCTATAGACGCAAATGCTGGACACGGGAGCCCACCTGCAAGGTAACCCCCCCCCCCAGGAGAGCGCTTCTCCTAGGGAGTTATCTGATGTGGGGAGGAGCCGCGAGAGCCACCCCCAGATGTCAAGGTTCGGGGCCATTCTGTGCAAAACGAGCTGCACAGTGGAGGCAAGTATGATATGTTTGTTATTAAAAAAAAAAAAAAAAAAAAAGAGCCTTTACAATCACTTTAATTTTGGAAAGGTACTATTGTTGCACTTTCTTTAATGTAATTCTGTGACGAACGCATGTAGTGTGGGCAGTGCAAAATGTAGGTGGGGATTTGTGTGGGTGTGGCTTGAGTGTGGGTGGGAACACATGAGCGGGGACAGGGGGCCCCAGGATCTCCTATTGCCCGGGGGCCCCATGAGTTGTCAGTCCGCCCCTGTTGGCACCCCAGAAATTTTTCCAGAAAATGAAGTATTTCTCACAGAAAAGTATTGCAGTAACACATGCTTTGCTATACACATGTTTATTCCCTTTGTGTGTATTGAAACAAAACAATAAAGGAGGAAAAAAAGCAAATTGAACATAATGTCACACAAAACTCCAAAAACGGGCTGGTCAAAATTCTTGGCACCCTTAACTTAATATTTGGTTGCACACCCTTTGGAAAAAAAAAAACTGAAACCAGTCGCTTCCTATAACTATCAGTAAGCTTCTTACACCCCTCACCTGGAATTTTGGACCACTCTTCCTTTGCAAACTGCTCCAGGTTTCTCTTATTGGAAGGGCGCCTTTTCCCAACAGCAATTTTAAGATCTCTCCACAGGTGTTCAATGGGATTTAGATCTGGACTCATTGCTGGCCACTTTAGAACTCTCCAGCGCTTTGTTGCCATCCATTTCTGGGTGCTTTTTGACATATGTTTGGGGTCATTGTCCTTCTGGAAGACCCAAGATCTCGGATGCAAACCCAGCTTTCTGACACTGAGCTCTACAGTGCAACCCAAAATCCTTTGGTAATCCTCAGATTTCATGATGCCTTGCACACATTCAGGGCACCCAGTGCCAGGGGCAGCAACGACTCCAAAACATCATTGAACCTCCACCATATTTCACTGTATGTACTGTGTTCTTTTCTTTGTAGGCCTCATTCCATTTTCGGTAAACAGTAGAATGATGTGTTTTGCCAAAAAGCTCTATCTTGGTCTCATCTGTCCACAAGACGTTTTCCCAGAAAGATTTTGGCTTACTCAAGTACATTTTGGCAAACTGTAGTCTTGCTTTTTTATGTCTCTGTGTCAGCAGTGGGGTCCTCCTGGGTCTCCTGCCATAGCGTTTCATTTCATTTAAATATTGATGGATAGTTCGCGCTGACACTGATGCTCCCTGAGCCTGCAGGACAGCTTGAATTTCTTTGGAACTTGTTTGGGGCTGCTTATCCACCATCCGGACTATCCTGCGTTGCAACCTTTCATCAATTTTTCTCTTCCGTCCACGCCAAAAGAGATTAGCTACAGTCCCTGGGTTGCAAACTTCTTGATAATGTTGCGCACTGTGGACAAAGGCAAATCTAGATCTCTGGAGATGGACTTGTAACCTTGAGATTGTTGATATTTTTCCACAGTTTTGGTTCTCAAGTCCTCAGACAGTTCTCTTCTCCTCTTTCTGTTGTCCATGCTTAGTGTGGCACACACAGACACATAATGCAAAGACTAAGTGAACTTGTCTCCTTTTTATCTGCTTTCAGGTGTGATTTTTATATTGCCCACACCTGTTACTTACCCCAGGTGAGTTTAAAGGAGCATCACATGCTTGAAACAAACTTATTTATCCACAATTTTGGTGCCAAGAATTTTGACCAGCCCATTTTTGGAATTTTGTGTGACATTATGTCCAATTTGCTTTTTTTCCTCCCTTTTTTTGTTTTGTTCCAATACACACAAAGGGAATAAACATGTGTATAGCAAAACATGTGTTACTGCAATACTTTTCTGTGAGAAATACTTGATTTTTTTTTTTAATTTCTGGGGTGCCAACAATTTCGGCCATGACTGTAATATGTACCGTCACACATAAAAATGATCATAAAAAAATCATAAAAAATAGTCCATAATCAAAATGTCCATAACACATATATAAGTGCTTTCATATATTCTGTGTTAACTAGAGTTCATTGTGATAAACTGGTGCTATTGCTATTTATCCAAAAAAGCACTAAACACCATGAATCCTCCACCAAAGTGAAAAAGTGCCAGTTCCACAACCTTTTAGAATAAGGTTCACCAAATGATAAAGTAATTCAGCCTTGTATGTGATTGATCTTGTTTACTGCAGTTGACAATTTCAAGCTCCATTCAGATCTCTCCAGACTGCAATAGGCGATAACCCTCTCCATATGTAGAGATAAAATCAACACAGAGCCTCCAATAGCGTAAAAACCTCTAAGGTATCAGTTTTAATAAAAAGTATTGCTCTTACATCACAGTCATGAATAAATCGCCTTTATCATGGAAATGTTACATGCTGGGTGCCTTCATGCTCCGTACTCAACCTCTCCCCTCCCGCACTGAGAGGTCACACTCTCGGCGTCAGGTCCAGTTGCCGTGTAGCCACACCCCAATGCATTTTACTAACACTGTCCATCTCCCCCTTTAATCTACAACTTTCCTCAAGGGGGCTTGGGCATCCGCATATCTCCCCAACCACACCACCAGACCAGCAGCAGGAATGGACTCATTACATACTAGAATGGTGACGTTTTTGTATAATGGCTGGCGAGAGACTACTTTGGGTGACAAACCTGCCCATCTTGGGGACTCCTTCCACCTCTGCTCATACCTCTCCCCAAAGGCATCTAATCCTTCCACCTTCACAAAGGAAAGGTCATACTCTTATCACCCAACTGGGCTGATAAGAGCACAACTTCTCCGCTTTAAAACCCATCCCTAGAATACGGTCCACCACATCTCTCCTATTTTGGGGGGCATTCTCCAGTCCACCTCAATTGGACCACATTGCAGCATTTAAAGTAGCTACCAGATGGTGTCAGATTGACCTGACCTTCATTCACATTACTCCTAGTGACTGCAGAATAACTGGCCCTACTCACGTTTGGGACAGGTGCAGCCACCGCTGCAGCATAGGAAATAACTGCACTCCTTGCAACATCCCGCACATCAATTTTCGTTACAGACCCCTCTTTAGATAAGGTATAAACAACATTATTTTCAGGAACAGATGGAGCAGAGACTTCTGATACAGAAATATCATTTACATTACCCTTGGTAATTCTTACTTCATTACCAGTAACTAAAGGGTTACCAACAGTGGAGATGTCCTTAACAGCACTCTTCACAGCAGAGTCTGTACACCCTTCACTGGCTTTCTGTACACAGGTGAGAGTCTCAGCCAGGAGATGAGCTTGCTCTCCGCTGCCCTTTACTGCACCATCTATAGGAACTACAGCTAAATTATATTGAACAAAAACATGACTTGCCTATACTTTTTCTGTCACCCAAAGGTTTTGGGGGGACATCAATATCCTCTTCTTCATCCTCAGATGATCCAGACATGGCAAACTTGTGACCATGTAAAGGCGGTTCCATTTCTGTAACGAACTTTAGCATACCTGCTCCCTTCACAGGCTCAGATGGATCATCTTGCTCCATAGCCTCCTGCTGCAGTGGCAAGGGCACAGAACTTCTTTGGCCCGATGACATACTGCCAGTCAAAACATCTGACTGCTTATCATGCGCAGCCTGTGTGCCAGAGCTTTCTCCACTATCTGCAGGCATACTGATACTTGGCATAGGATGCAAAGATTTTCCAGCGTGCTGGCCAGAAACGGTCCAAGCCCACAGAAACCTTTTTGCATTGCACTGACCTTGGCTTTTCACACTCTGGTGATGCCTGCCCTCCATTGGCCTCTATGGCCCCTCTGTGCATTGCACGGAAGCGATCATCGTTGCCATACTTTTCCTTGAAAGCACCGCTGGTTTCTTTCAATGTGGCCACCAGCAGACTCCGCTTTTCCACTTTGGCCTCCAAAGCCATTAACTCAAGCCGCATCTGTCTTCTCTTGGAACTGTGAAGCCGGTCACTTGCAATTTTTTATGCTTGAAGTCTTTAACTTCGCCAGTACTTCCTCCTCCTTGGCGATTCTTGCAATCCTCGCACAAACCCTCTTTCTGTAGGTTGCCAGGCTTTCACCTTTAGCTGGGCCATTTCCCAGGTCCTCAAACACTGGTATAGGAGGACCGGTACCTGGGTTCACCCCAGATTCATGCATCCACTTTGGGTATAGGAAGTAATCAAGCGCCCTGGATTAGTAGGCCTCACTGGAGCTCAGGAGAGCAGCAGTAGTGCAGCCACACCTATTACAGCTAGAACAGCATCAACTCTACTGGGAAGGCCATCCACAAGGTTTAGGAGTGTGTCTATTGGAATGTTTGAGACATGGATGAGCGAGTTTGGGGTGGAGGAACGTGACTGGCCTGCACAAAGTCCTGATCTCAACCTGATAGAACACCTTTGGAATGAATTAGAGTGGTGACTGCGAGCCAGGACTTCTTGTCCAACATCGGTGCCTGACCTTCTTCTGGAAGAATGGTCAAGCATTACCATAGACACACTCCTAAACCTTGTGGACAGCCTTCCCAGAAGAGTTTAAGCTGTTATAGCTGCAAAGGGTGGGCCAACTCATAATTGGGCCAACTCAATATTGAACCCTATGGACTAAAACTGGGATGCCATTAAAGCTCATGTGTGTGAAGACAGGCATCCCAATACTTTTGGTAATATAGTGTATTTCAGAATAGAGATAGAAATGCAGTGGACACAATTCTTTAGTGACACCTTTAAATGCTTTTATTCAAGTATAATGATATTAATGTGCACAGTCCCAACAAAAGGAATAGCAATAGACTAATACAAAGATAATAGTCAAATAGTAACGGTAAACCATTTATAACAGTTATAGCAAGCTTGCTTTAATCATGTAACTGCAACCCTGGCAGAAAGAGGGGGGAGAGGAGACTTATTAGTCAGTCAACTCCCTCTGAACCATCAGCAATTAATAGGAAAACAGGAAAAATCTCTATGCACACATTGGTAGGGATACTCTGGTTTAAGTAGTTAAGCCTTAAATAAGAAAGGGTCCCTTTGACCAGAACTGCAGATAGAGACCTGTGATGCTGAAGTTACTTCATTGAACAGGTGTCCGTTGTCTTTTGCTAGCAATGGTGGGGCCGGAATTCAATGTTGAACACTGTAGGTCAGTTGTTTTAAACAGGGGTAAAGTTGCAGAGCTCATCCTGCCTTCCCAGAGGGAGCAGAGGATGAAACATCTTCAGGACGCCTTGAAGAAAAATTTGTGTAAAAACTTTCCGGACACTGGGAGGTTACCATTTCTCAGACAACGTGTTTCTGAGGCTTTGTTCGGTCAGAGGAAGAGCAGTGGAGATGCCTTTAAGCAATTCTTTAGTCTTCGGCACCAGAGCTGTTAGGTTTAAGCAACCATCGACAGCGTCTACATCATATGGTGCAGGATTTTCTAGGGGCAAGAGCAGACTTGGAGACCTTTCCAACTGAGCATCCACGGGGTTCCTGGGTCTTAAGGATGGACCACTGGCCAGAACTTGCTCAATACGCAATCGAGCTTCTGGCTTGCCCTGCATCCAGTGTGCTTTCTGAATGGAGATTCAGTGCTGCTGGAGGGTTTGTGATG
Organism: Aquarana catesbeiana; assembly: GCF_042186555.1. Classification (NCBI taxonomy): domain Eukaryota; kingdom Metazoa; phylum Chordata; class Amphibia; order Anura; family Ranidae; genus Aquarana; species Aquarana catesbeiana. The sequence continues at coordinate 74,271,896 of NC_133329.1, read as the reverse complement.
GATAAAAGAGTGCGCCTGTCCACAGACTTCGTTGACAAACTGGCATTCCTCAAAATGAATCAGTCCTGGATCAACAGCAGCTTTCAAGCCCCTGATGCTGATATAACTGATTGAATTTGCTAGGAATCTGGGATCCCTTGAAGACTGTCTATGCTGCCTATCCTATTCCTGAATCTTGATTATGCTAGCTTCCAACAATATTTTTGGTTTAGGGCACCACCAACACATAAGGCTCAATTTTTCTGCACCTGTTTGACAGGTGCATTTACTTAATTTTTTTTCACATTTTTAACAGCAGGGCCCGTTCTGCACCCAACAAGAGTAACTGTGAGGGATTACACTGTTCAGGCACCAGGTGCTCCAGGACCTTCAAAAGTGTGATAGGTAGGAATGAAATTAGATGTGTAATTTATGCTCCTACAGTAGAATGCCTAATGGTGCTCCCTGCATGTTGGGCCTCTCTATGTGGCCAGGCTGTGAAAAAGTCTCACACATGTGGTGTCGCCATACTCGGGAGGATTGTCAGAATGTATTTTGGGGTGTAATTGGACGTATGCACATGCTGTTTGTCAGAAATATCTTTTTAATTATGACAATTTTCTTAATTTTCCCAAGAATTGTGGGAAAAAATACAACTACAAAAAACTCATCATGCCTCTTACTAAATTCCTTGGTCTGCCTACTTTCCAAAAAGGGGTAATTTGGGGGGTATTTGTACTGTCCTGGGGTTTCAGGGCCTCAAGAAATGCGATAGGCCATTAGTACATCAGATATGATTATATTTTTATGATTTCCACCATAGCTTGTAGGCTTTATAACTTTCACACAGACTAAATAATATCCACTAATTTGGGTTATTTTTAACAAAGATATGTAGCAGTATACATGTTGGCACAAATTTATGAACAAAAATTACTTATTTGCAAACTTTCATAATAGAAACTAAAAAAGCAATTTTTTTTCAAAAAATCTTCGTTCTTTTTTAATTATATCTAAAAAAAAAAACAAAACAGTGGTGACAAATTGTGAGAGCAAAATTGAGAGCAAGTGGTGGGACTTTGTATGAAGCACACAGCAGCACAAAAGGAAGTCAAGCGACTGGGAAATACTGTTTATTCATGTTGTATAATCATTTGATCATTTACAACATAAGTTACATAATAGTCCACAATCATTGAAACAGTTGTAGAACAGACAATGGATACATATTATAAACATAGGTAAGTACAGCCATGAGCAAGTTTAATCACTTGCCGACCAGCCGCCGTCATTATACTGCAGCAGGTCGGCTCATTCCCGCAAATCGCCGTAGGTGTACATCAGCACCTTTAAGGTCAATAGGAGGCGCAGGGACCCAAGGTACATGGCCGGCTGCCATGATGGCGAGCACAAGACCAAGAACGGGGATCTGTGTACTGTATGTAAACAGACAGATCACCGTTCTGACAGGGGTGGATAGACAGATCTGCTGTTCCTAGTGATTAGGAACAGCAAGTTCTCTCCTCCTCCAGTCAGTCCTATCCCCCCACACTTAGAAACACACATGAGGGAACACACTTAACCCCTTGATCGCCCCCTAGTGTTAACCCCTTCGCTTCCAGTGTTTTTACCCTATTTGGACATATGTAAGTGCACCTTTTAAAAATAAAAAGCAATATTACACTATACCTGCTTTCTGTGGCTCTTTGTGGCAGAGCCAATTCCACAGAGACTTGTGATGTGAGGAGGAGACAGATGAACATAGTGGAGGATATATGATATTGGAGAGAGTTTTTTCTAAATACCACTACGTATTTGATTGTGACCGTATTTATCCATATATGGAGGAGAGAGATAGATGTGGATTCTGATAGAGATAGACCTATGAATCAAGGAGTTTCTCATATTACATGCTTTGTGGTCACTTGCTGGCCGTGGAAATCTGGTGAGCGCATTCAATAGTCACTTTGGGTGAAGCACTTTTGTCTTTGGAATCTTGGGGCACACATTATTTCAGGAGCACGGTGTTGGAGCATATATTGAAGAGTTGTCTATATTGATGTTTATAGACTTTTATGTATATTGATGAATTGTGCACTCTTTTTGATTATACACATTGGATTTATCCATTTAAGGTTTTATTAATTTACCACAATTTTATAGTTTCTTTATCCAGATAGTGCCCTTTTATACACACTTTTTAACGAAAAGAAAATACCAGATACGGGTTTCACCCTTCCCTACTGTATACAAAACTACAAAAAATGTATCACTTAACTCCTTTAGTAAATTAGCAGATGTACGTTGATGTAGTCACATTTGTATTCAAATATCTTAATAAAGGGGACACTTGTACCAAATGTTTTGTATGCAATTTGAGTATTATTTCCTTTAAGTTATTTAGAAGGTATTCAGCCACCCGTATGTAGTTATTTCCATAACTGACTTTATAAACAGTACACTTCTTTACTTCCTTTCTCTTGGCTGAATCACGGTAACTAACAGGTGTTACTCCCCCTCTGGATTGTCGCTGAGGGTGTTTGTGAGTTTATGTGGATGGGTGCGTCTTTAAATATTGTGGTTTCCTTTTGAAGTATTTAGCAAAACATGTGGTAAACCACCAATTAGAGCAACATTCACCAATGGCACCTTGAATCTGTCTACAGATGGGAATTAAACTTGCAGATGGTATCTGGAATTTATTATTGCAGCATTGTCCAATGTTCAATTATCACTGATTTGAACCAGCACATTTTTGTACTGTGTTTGTATAATAAATATTTGGATTTTATTGTTTATATTAATGGTTCCCGTTTTTGCGTTTTGATTCTGATGAATAAAATAGTTTGAAAATAAAAACAAGAATGAGATGTTTACCTGTAGTCATAAATGTCCATGTAACAGGTACCAAGGAAAGTTATTCCCTCATATTTCACACTACTGCTGCTGTGGGTAATAATATCAATTGAAGACATCATGCCTTACCTTACAGCCAAACCTAAAAGGGATTGTAAAGTCTCGTTAAAAAAAATAAATAAATAACAAACATGTTATACCGTATATACTCGAGTATAAGCTGACCCGAATATAAGCCGAGACACCTAATTTTACCACAAAAAACTGGGAAAACTTATTGACTCGAGTATAAGCCTAGCGTGAGAAATGCGCAGCTACTGTAAGTGGAAAAGAGGGTCAACAATGCCCATTTGCATGCCTCGCTGTGCTCATTTGCAGCCATAGGTCCCCCAAACTTCAAACTCGGTAGTTAAGGGTTCCTAGATGCCCCTTAGCTGCAGCCACAATTTGGGGTCTCTGGAATCAAAGGGTTCAGAAATGACATTGCTGCAGATGGACACAGTTGACAGACTTTGGGGCCCCGTATCTCGGGGCCACTTGGTGCTAGGAACCCCAAATTTAGTGTGCAAACCCAGTGGAACTAGCACTACAACATATCCAAGCTGGGCCCCAAAGTCAGTTCGGAAAATGTCAGGCACTTTTCTGCAGCAGAGAATTACATTTTCCAAACCGAATTTGGGGCCCCGTATCTCGGGGCCACTTAGTGCTAGGAACCCTAGCTTTGGATATGTTGTAGTGCTAGTTTCACTTGGTTTGTACACCAAATTAGGGGTTCCTAGCACCAAGTGGCCCCGAGATACGGGGCCCCAAATTCGGTTTGGAAAATGTCATTCTCTGCTGCAGAAAAGTGCTTGACTAGAGTATAAGCTGAGGGGGGCATTTTCAGCAAAAAAAATGTGCTGAAAAAGTCGGCTTATACTCGAGTATATACGGTACTTACCTCCTCGCTTGCAGTGGTTTTGCACAGAGCAGCCTAGATCCTCCTCTTCTCGGGTCCCCCTTTGTTGCTGACCTCTCCCTCCTGTCGAGTGCCCCCACAGAAAGCAGCTTGTTATGGGGGCACCCGAGCCGACTACTGTAAAGAAGTGAGTGTACAACTTATATAACAGTGTAAATTTACTGTCCCCTCAAAATAACTCAACACATAGCCATTAATGTCTAAACCGCTGGCAACAAAAATAAGTACACCCCAGGGACATGCGGTGAGGTCAGTGGCTGATGAGGCACTGTCTAGTATCAGAGCCAGATACACACAGGTTACATACTCCGAGATCGTTAGAGCGAGAGCAACAATTCAAGCACTAGATCTCCTCTGTAACTCTAAACATGTAACCTGTAAAAAAGTTTAACCCCCTTCCTGCTGACCGTACGCAGATGTGCGTACTCGGCTTTCGGGGGTTATACCGGGATGATGCCCGCAGCTGCAGGCATCATCCCGGTACCGTTGTTTCGAGCGGGCGATCGGCTATCCGTATATAACAACCAATGTGGCTAAAAGCCACTCGGCTGTTATACCGGAGGAGCGGGAGGGGACACCCCCCCCCCCGCCCCTCTTACCAGGCCTCCCATGCGATTGGGAGGCCCGGTGTCCAATCGGCTGCCTCCGGTGGCTGGGGGTGGGCTGGAATGAAGCCATAAATGGCTTCGTTCCAGCCTTCTAATAGTAAACGCTGAAGCGACGTCATGACGTTACTTCCCGTTTACTCGGCTGCCAATGGCGCCAAATTTAAAAAAATACACAGTATTCAGAATCGCCGTTTTTTGAATACTTTGAAGTGCAGAGGAGGGCTCGGGGGTCTTTTACATTCCTTGTGACAGCAATAAAAGTAAAAAAAAAAACATTTTTTTTAAACACAATTTATAAGTATAAAAATAAATAAAATAAATTAAAAAAAATTTTTTAAAGCGCCCCTGTCCCCGTGAGCTCGCGCAGCGAAGAAAACGCATACGTAAGTCGCGCCCGCATATGTAATTGGTGTTCAAATCACACATGTGAGGTATCGCCGCGATCGTCAGAGCTAGCCCTAGACCTCCTCTGTAACTCTAACCTGGTAATCGTAAAAAAAATTTAAAGCGTCGCCTATGGAAATTCATAGCTACCATAGTTTGTCGCCATTCCACGAGTGCGTGCAATTATAAAGCGTGACATGTTTGGTATCTATTTACTGGATTTTTTTAAATTTATGAAAGTGTCCCTTTTCCAAAAATTTGTGTTTAAAACACCGCTGCACAAATACCGTGTGATATAAAATATTGCAACAATCTCCATTTTATTCTCTAGATTCTCTGCTAAAAAAAATATATATAATATTTGGGGGTTCTAAGTAATTTTCTAGCAAAAAATATGTATTTTAACTTGTAAACACCAAATTTCAAAAATAGGCTTATGCCCCGTACACACGGTCGGATTTTCCGATGGAAAATGTCCGATCGGAGCATGTTGTCGGAAATTCCGACCGTGTGTGGGCTCCATCGGACATTTTCCATCGGATTTTCCGACACACAAAGTTGGAGAGCAGGAGATAAAATTTTCCGACAACAAAATCCGATCGCGTCAATTCCGACCGTGTGTGGCCTGTTCCGACGCACAAAGTGCCATGCATGCTCCGAAGAAATTCCGACACGGAACAGCTCGTTCTGGTAAACTTAGCGTTCGCAATGGATACAACACTTTCGTCACGCTGCAATTAAAAATGGTTTAATACGGCGCAATCTCTTCTTCTTTATAATGTGACAAGAATATAGTAGTTTTGCTGCTCATATTCACACAGACTTCTCACAAACTTATTTCGTTACTATTTATCGGGATTCCCTCAATATATTTTGATTTCTCACATCTGAGAACATATTTTTTTTGTATTTTTTTTTTTTTTTGGCTTTAATGTAGATTCTTTTTTTGTGTTTGTATTTTTTTGAAGGGTGTTATTTTTTTGGGGGGATTTTGATTTGTACTCCCGAAAATGTTTGTGTGTGTTTTTTGTGACAAATTCCCACAACACCATTGATATGTTGTTCTATTTAAAGGGGTTGTAAAGTTTTTTTTTTTTTTTTTTTTTAAATAACAAACATGTTATACTTACCTTCACTGTGCAGCTCGTTCTGCACAGAGTGGCCCCGAACCTGGTCTTCTGGGGTCCCTCGGCGGCTGTTTCAGCTCCTCCCCGCAAGCATTTACCACCTTAATGCGAGGGCTCGCATGGTGGTGAGTGCTTGCGGGCGCGCTCCTGTGATACAGCCGGCGGCTATACCCGCTCGCTGTATCACTCGGCCCCGCCCCCCGGCGCGCCGCGTCATCGGATGTGATTGACAGCAGCGCGAGCCAATGGCTGCGCTGCTTTTAATCCATCCACTGCAGCCAATCAGCGACCAGGCTGAGCTGCAATGAAGATGACGAGGACGAGCAGCGAAGATTCGAGGCGTCAGGTAAGTAAAACGGGGGGGGCTGGGGGCGGCGGTACTGTCAAAAGTTTTTTCACCTTAATGCATAGAATGCATTAAGGTGAAAAAATTTTTACCTTTACAACCCCTTTAATCTGTAGGAGATTGTTTGGTGTTGTTGTCCCTTGTTAATTTCACATTTTATGTTAGAAATGTACCTGAATTGTCACCAACAAACTGTCCTTTTTGGATGAAAACACACACAGGAGAGTATAATTTCCCAAAAAAAATTTTATTAAGGGCTCACAACTAAACAAAGAGGGAGGCAACGCTGGAGAAACAGCAGAAGTGGGTGAAGCCTTGGACCCCCAGGGCACACATCAACTATTTCAAAGCAAAATTGGTGGCCTGAGGAGTCCTTATCTAAGGGAGGGCAGTCTGGTCCAGAAGTTCCAGAGATCCGGAAAGCAGATGACATCTGTGTCCCCAGGCTGTGGTCATACGAGAGACTGCATCTTTTGTCAGACCAGACTGAGCCCAGGGTCATCACTCTCAGGTCTTCCTTCCACGCTTCCTTCCACGCGGTGGCTCTGGTGGTGGAGTTGTGGCAGCAGGAGGAGGAGGAGGATGGTCCAACTCAACCACGTCGGTCTTGGGTGTTAGTTCCCCACTCACCCCCTTATGTAGGACTTTATACAGAAGGTCCTCACATAGCTTGCGTTGACCCTCCTGCATGCCCTGCAGTTTGGTGGCAGCCATGCAGGCAAAGGCCTCTTCAGGAGTGGGTAAGGCTCGTAGGGACGCCGAAGCCTCCTGAATCAGCCTGAACGCAGAATCCTGCATGGCTCTTTTGTATGGAAGGCAGAGGGGAGGAACCTGAGATTCAGTCAGGCTGCGACTGGTCCCAGGCTTCTCTTGGCTGACACTTAGCCCCGCCTCCTCCTGGCTGCAACTAATCCCCGCCTCCGCCTGACTGCCACATTCCACAACCTCCTCCTGGCTGAGGTCTTCCTGTGTATGAAAAAGGGACATAGTTTTAGTATTTTAGTCATCAATCACGCACAATTTTCACCTCCTGACTGTTGCAAATTGAATGTTAACAAATATAACAGACTATCCTTCTGAGCCCAGCAGTTTTCATTCTTGTCCCAAATTTGGGTGCCCACTACTGTCTATTGATATGTAAAACACTTTTTTCAATCAGCAATTAGTGATCAATAATAACATCTAGTAAAGATAATTTCTTTATTGACAAGAAATCTGTAGAACAATGCTATACCTGACTCCAGCTGGGCTCCTCCACTTCTTCCTGGCAGGAAGGCCCAGGTTGGACATCGGAAGCCTCAGCTGGGGTGAAAGGAAGAGTGGAAGGAAGAGTGGAGAGGGATTCCCTGACTTCAGTGTGGTCTGACAGAAATCGCAGTCTCTCATAGTACCACAGCCTGGGGACATAAACGTCATCTGCTGCAGCTCCGGATCTCTGGGAATCTGTGACCTTCTAGCGCTCCCTAAGATAAGTGCTCCTCAGGCCACCAATTTTGGCTTTTAAATAGGGGATGGTTGCTGTGGGGACCACCGGCTTCACCAACTCCAGCAGTTTCTCCAGCGCTGCCTGCCTCTTTTGTTTATGGTTATAGTGGGGGTGTCTCACTTGCCACAGACAGGGCAGCTCCCTGTATTTGTCAATGAACAGTGGGAGGGAATTGTGGTTGTTGAACCCATCCATTTTCTCTGCAAGACACAACACAAGACAAACCCTAATTTCAGGCCAAACTCCCCTAATCTTGTTACAATATAGGCTTCCATTTTGAAGCAGTATAGGCCCAAGTTTAGATCCTACCTTCGTTATCACGTTCGGCGCCTCCGATGCTCCTTCCTCCGCTCACAGATCGTACGTAAGACGCACGCGTGTTACGCTTTATACACACTGTGCATGCGTGTAACTCCGCCTGCCCCTGACGTTCTTTCTAGTCTATTCCCCGCCCCTTTTCGTTCAGCGCAGTGGGGGAAGAGCACATGGCGGAGACACAGCAGGATCGTGCTAATTGTAGCAACGACGAGGAGGAGGAGGAAAGGCCGGATCCGGACACGTCCCGATCCAGAAGGAGATTTAAGGACTCAAATATGTCCTTTGGGGAGATGTTGGAGATGGTGGACTTCCTGAAGAAGGCCGACTATGACGGGAAGTATGGGCCTTACCCCAACCCCAATATCAGAAAGGCCAAGATCATGGTGAAAGTGGTCAGGAGTCTGCACCGGAATTTCGGGGTACGACGATCGAAAGATCAGCTCAGGAACCGGTGGTCGGACCTCAAATTACGAGAACATGAGCAGTGCAGAAAGATCCGGAGAGTGCTGCAAAAAAGTAAGTAGTTGTGCTGTGTTCTTATTCTTTATGTTTATTACGTTCGTGCTGCTCCATGTGCTTTTAGGAACTGTTGTACAGTTTAAAATGGCAACTTTCATGCTCATGGGCACATTATTCGTTCGTATCAAACATTTTTCTTTCGGCCATTGTTTAGGCCATATGCATTTGGCCACCATTTTTACGCCCTATACTTGTCTTAAAAAAATTGGGTTGTGTAGATGGTTTTGTTACTAGAATGAAATGCAAACTGGATTCTGTGTAAGGAGAGGACACTCAGCAGCTGTTTTCACATCTGGACACTGGAGCACTAGTGTGGGACCCCAGAACACAATTTTTATTAGGGGACCCACACAGGTGCTCCAGTGTATACTATAGGGGGGGGGGGGGGGGCTACATCTGTGAAGCTTGTACCAAACAGGTAAAGTATTGAAGCTTGACAAAGGACACTGAAAATGCTACATTTTGGAACTCTGCTAAAATTGACAATTGTACCCCACTTCCAAGCAATGTTTCCTATTTCTAGTTCTGCCATCAAATATCTGTGTGCTAATTATACCATTTTGTTTGACATAGGGGATAAAAGACTCGGAGGACACCCCTCATTCGAGGAGACCAGAGCCCCCCCCCCTCTGGAAGAAAGGGAAATCCCCCCAACCCAAGAAGAGCAGGAAGAGGAAGAAGACATGGTGGAACTAGTCACCACAACAGGAGAGTGTCTGCGACCACAGGCTCAGGTAAGAGATGGATGGCGGCATATTTTTGACACCTATTTTTTTTTTTTGGGGTTCCTCTCTTTTTAGGTGATCGTGATGTTGTGGATCCAGATCCTTTCACATCTGAAAGTGCCCAGATCCTGATCGGGGAGATCATGGGGTGTAATTTACAATTGGAAAACATCAAGAAAAACATCAATGATGTTATTCCAAAAAATAAAAACATTGAAGTTTTGGGGCGAGTTTAACCACTTGACGACCGCCTCACGCCGATTTACGTCGGCAAGGTGGCACAGACAGGCAAAATCACGTATATATACGTGATTTGCCTTCCGCGGGTGGGGGGTCCTATCGGACCCCCCCCCGGTGCCCGAGGCGGTCGTCCTTTGTCCAGCGGCGATCAGAGGTGAGGGGGAGGCCATCCGTTCGTGGCCCCCCCCTCGCGATCGCCGCCGGCCAATCAGATCACTTCCTTTGCTGCTGTATGCTAAACAGCAGCAAAGGAAATGATGTCATCTCTCCTCGGCTCGGTATTCCGTTGCAGCGCCGAGGAGAGAAGCCGAGGAGAGAAGACAGGTATGTGAGTGCACCAACACTACACAACACAGTAGAACATGCCAGGCACACAAAACACCCCGATCCCCCCCCCCGATCACCCCCCGATCCCCCCCAATCACCCCCCCCCCACCCTGTCACAAACTGACACCAGCAGTTTTTTTTTTTTTCTGATTACTGCATTGGTGTCAGTTTGTGACAGTTACAGTGTTGGGACAGTGAATATTAGCCCCCTTTAGGTCTAGGATACCCCCCTAACCCCCCCTAATAAAGTTTTAACCCCTTGATCACCCCCTGTCGCCAGTGTCGCTAAGCGATCATTTTTCTGATCGCTGTATTAGTGTCGCTGGTGATGCTAGTTAGGGACCTAAATATTTAGGTTCGCCGTCAGTGTTTTATAGCGACAGGGACCTCCATATACTATCTAATAAATGTTTTAACCCCTTGATGGCCCCCTAGTTAACCCTTTCACCACTGATCACCGTATAAGTGTTACGGGTGACGCTGGTTAGTTTGTTTATTTTTTTTAGTGTCAGGGCACCCGCCGTTTATTACCGAATAAAGGTTTAGCCCCCTGATCGCCCGGCGGTGATATGCGTCGCCCCAGGCAGCGTCAGATTAGCGCCAGTACCGCTAACACCCACGCACGCAGCATACGCCTCCCTTAGTGGTATAGTATCTGATCGGATCAATATCTGATCCGATCAGATCTATACTAGCGTCCCCAGCAGTTTAGGGTTCCCAAAAACACAGTGTTAGCGGGATCAGCCCAGATACCTGCTAGCACCTGCGTTTTGCCCCTCCGCCCGGCCCACCCAAGTGCAGTATCGATCGATCACTGTCACTTACAAAACACTAAATGCATAACTGCAGCGTTCGCAGAGTCAGGCCTGATCCCTGCGATCGCTAACAGTTTTTTTGGTAGTATTTTGGTGAACTGGCAAGCACCAGCCCCAAGCAGCGTCAGATTAGCGCCTGTACCGCTAACACCCACGCACGCACCGTACACCTCCCTTAATGGTATAGTATCTGAACGGATCAATATCTGATCTGATCAGATCTATACTAGCGTCCCCAGCAGTTTAGGGTTCCCAAAAACACAGTGTTAGCGGGATCAGCCCAGATACCTGCTAGCACCTGCATTTTGCCCCTCCGCCCGGCCCAGCTCAGCCCACCCAAGTGCAGTATCGATCGATCACTGTCACTTACAAAACACTAAACGCATAACTGCAGTGTTCGCAGAGTCAGGCCTGATCCCTGCGATCGCTAACAGTTTTTTTGGTAGCTTTTTATTGAACTGGCAAGCGCCAGTTCAAGCGCTGGTCGTAGTCAAACCAGCACTGCAGTAACACTTGGTGACGTGGCGAGTCCCATAAGTGCAGTTCAAGCTGGTGAGGTGGAAAGCACAAGTAGTGTCCCGCTGCCACCAAAAAGACAAACACAGGCCCGTCGTGCCCATAGTGCCCTTCCTGCTGCATTCGCCAATCCTAATTGGGAACCCACCACTTCTGCAGCACCCGTACTTCCCCCATTCACATCCCCAACCAAATGCAGTCGGCTGCATGAGAGGCATTTTCTTTATGTCCTCCCGAGTACCCCTACCCAACGAACCCCCAAAAAAGATGTCGTGTCTGCAGCAAGTGCGAATATAGGCGTGACACCCGCTATTATTGTCCCTCCTGTCCTGACAATCCTGGTCTTTGCATTGGTGAATGTTTTGAACGCTACCATTCATTAGTTGAGTATTAGCGTAGGGTACAGCATTGCACAGACTAGGCACACTTTCACAGGGTCTCCCAAGATGCCATCGCATTTTGAGAGACCCGAACCTGGAACCGGTTACCGTTATAAAAGTTAGTTACAAAAAAAGTGTAAAAAAAATAAAAATATATAAAATTAAAAAAAATAGTTGTCGTTTTATTGTTCTCTCTCTCTCTCTATTCTCTCTCTCTTGTTCTGCTCTTTTTTACTGTATTCTATTCTGCAATGTTTTATTGTTATTATGTTTTATCATGTTTGCTTTTCAGGTATGCAATTTTTTATACTTTACCGTTTACTGTGCTTTATTGTTAACCATTTTTTTGTCTTCAGGTACGCCATTCACGACTTTGAATGGTTATACCAGAATGATGCCTGCAGGTTTAGATATCATCTTGGTATCATTCTTTTCAGCCAGCGGTCGGCTTTCATGTAAAAGCAATCCTAGCGGCTAATTAGCCTCTAGACTGCTTTTACAAGCCGTGGGAGGGAATGCCCCCCCCCACCGTCTTCCATGTTTTTCTCTGGCTCTCCTGTCTCAACAGGGAACCTGAGAATGCAGCCGGTGATTCAGCCAGCTGACCATAGAGCTGATCAGAGACCAGAGTGGCTCCAAACATCTCTATGGCCTAAGAAACCGGAAGCTACGAGCATTTTATGACTTAGATTTTGCCAGATGTAAATAGCGCCATTGGGAAATTGGGGAAGCATTTTATCACACCGATCTTGGTGTCATCAGATGCTTTGAGGGCAGAGGAGAGATCTAGGGTCTAATAGACCCCAATTTTTTCAAAAAAGAGTACCTGTCACTACCTATTGCTATCATAGGGGATATTTACATTCCCCGAGATAACAATAAAAATGATTAAAAAAAAAAAAATGAAAGGAACAGTTTAAAAATAAGATAAAAAAGCAAAAAAATAATAAAGAAAAAAAAAAAAAAAAAAAAAGCACCCCTGTCGCCCCCTGCTCTCGCGCTAAGGCGAACGCAAGCGGCGGTCTGTCGTCAAACGTAAACAGCAATTGCACCATGCATGTGAGGTATCGCCGCGAAGGTCAGATCGAGCGCAGTAATTTTTGCAGTAGACCTCCTCTGTAAATCTAAAGTGGTAACCTGTAAAGGCTTTTAAAGGCTTTTAAAAATGTATTTATTTTGTTGCCACTGCACGTTTGTGCGCAATTTTAAAGCATGTCATGTTTGGTATCCATGTACTCGGCCTAAGATCATCTTTTTTATTTCATCAAACATTTGGGCAATATAGTGTGTTTTAGTGCATTAAAATTTTAAAAAGTGTGTTTTTTCCCCAAAAAATGCGTTTGAAAAATCGCTGCGCAAATACTGTGTGAAAAAAAAAAATGAAACACCCACCATTTTAATCTGTAGGGCATTTGCTTTAAAAAAATATATAATGTTTGGGGGTTCAAAGTAATTTTTTTGCAAAAAAAAAAAACTTTTTCATGTAAACAAAAAGTGTCAGAAAGGGCTTTGTCTTCAAGTGGTTAGAAGAGTGAGTGATGTGTGACGTAAGCTTTTAAATGTTGTGCATAAAATGCCAGGACAGTTCAAAACCCCCCCAAATGACCCCATTTTGGAAAGTAGACACCCCAAGCTATTTGATGAGAGGCATGTCGAGTCCATGGAATATTTTATATTGCGACACAAGTTGCGGGAAAGAGACAAATTTTTTTTTTTTTTTTTGCACAAAGTTGTCACTAAATGATATATTGCTCAAACATGCCATGGGAATATGTGAAATTACACCCCAAAATACATTCTGCTGCTTCTCCTGAGTACGGGGATACCACATGTGTGAGACTTTTTGGGAGCCTAGCCGCGTACGGGACCCCGAAAACCAAGCACCGCCTTCAGGCTTTCTAAGGGCGTGAATTTTTGATTTCACTCTTCACTGCCTATCACAGTTTCGGAGGCCATGGAAAGCCCAGGTGGCACAAAACCCCCCCAAATGACCCTATTTTGGAAAGTAGACACCCCAAGCTATTTGCTGAGAGGTATAGTGAGTATTTTGCAGACCTCACTTTTTGTCACAAAGTTTTGAAAATTGAAAAAAGAAAAAAAAAAAAAGTTTTTTCTTGTCTTTCTTCATTTTCAAAAACAAATGAGAGCTGCAAAATACTCACCATGCCTCTCAGCAAATAGCTTGGGGTGTCTACTTTCCAAAATGGGGCCATTTGGGGGGGTTTTGTGCCACCTGGGCATTCCATGGCCTCCGAAACTGTGATAGGCAGTGAAGAGTGAAATCAAAAATTTTCACCCTTAGAAATCCTGAAGGCGGTTCTTGGTTTTCGGGGCCCCGTACGCGGCTAGGCTCCCAAAAAGTCCCACACATGTGGTATCCCCATACTCAGGAGAAGCAGCTAAATGTATTTTGGGGTGCAATTCCACATATGCCCATGGCCTGTGTGAGCAATATATCATTTAGTGACAACTTTGTGCAAAAAAAAAAAAAAAAGTGTCACTTTCCCGCAACTTGTGTCAAAATATAAAATATTCCATGGACTCAATATGCCTCTCAGCAAATAGCTTGGGGTGTCTACTTTCCAAAATGGAATCATTTGGGGGGGTTTTGTGCCACCTGGGCATTCCATGGCCTCCGAAACTGTGATAGGCAGTGAAGAGTGAAATCAAAAATTTACACCCTTAGAAATCCTGAAGGTGGTGCTTGGTTTTCGGGGCCCCGTACGCGGCTAGGCTCCCAAAAAGTCTCACACATATGGTATCCCCATACTCAGGAGAAGCAGCTGAATGTATTTTGGGGTGCAATTCCACATAGGCCCATGGCCTGTGTGAGCAATATATCATTTAGTGACAACTTTTTGTAAATATTTTTTTTTTTTTTTTGTCATTATTCAATCACTTGGGACAAAAAAAATAAATATTCAATGGGTTCAACATGCCTCTCAGCAATTTCCTTGGGGTGTCTACTTTGCAAAATGGGGTCATTTGGGGGGGTTTTGTACTGCCCTGCCATTTTAGCACCTCAAGAAATGACATAGGCAGTCATAAACTAAAAGCTGTGTAAATTACAGAAAATGTACCCTAGTTTTTAAACGCTATAACTTTTGCGCAAACCAATAAATATATGCTTATTGACATTTTTTTTACCAAAGACATGTGGCCGAATACATTTTGGCCTAAATGTATGACTAAAATTTAGTTTATTGGATTTTTTTTATAACAAAAAGTAGAAAATATCATTTTTTTTCAAAATTTTCGGTCTTTTTCCGTTTATAGCGCAAAAAATAAAAACTGCAGAGGTGATCAAATACCATCAAAAGAAAGCTCTATTTGTGGGAAGAAAAGGACGCAAATTTCGTTTGGGTACAGCATTGCATGGCCGCGCAATTAGCAGTTAAAGCGACGCAGTGCCAAATTGGAAAAAGACCTCTGGTCCTTAGGCAGCATAATGGTCCGGGGCTCAAGTGGTTAAAGCCCCTCCAAATCACTTTCTTCTTTTGTGTGCTACAATGTGCAAAATGTTTTTGTGATTTTTCACAAAGCCAAATTTGGAGGATGCACACAGTGTGTCAACATGTGCTATCTGCCATCACGGGAGATCAATGGATGCGTTTTGGGGGTGCAACCCCTTCCTCAATAATAAAGTAGCGGTGAGGAAGGGCTTGCTCCCCCAAAACACGTCCCTTGATCCCCCGTGATGGCAGGTCGCACATGTTGACATTGGTAAAGTGCTGTGCATCTTCTAAATTTGGCTTTTCCTGGGGTGACTTCACCCCATCTAAACGCAATATCAAACACAGTTCCTAAATACTCATGTCTGATATTGCCTTCAAGTTCTACAAAATGTGACGTTTGTAAGTTCAAGATTTGTGTCTTTCTTGTTGGTTTTACACATGCCTGTTTTATCTAAAATGGACATTTCTATTTTTGATAATGCTACCCCAAAAATTGTTATACAACAAACATGTTGGTTTGTTTGAAAAACCTTTGGTAAATGCACATGTGATTGTGCAGGTATAAAAAAATTTGTTAAGCAAGAATGTGTGGATTATTGTCTCAACGCTACAACAGTTTTGGGGTGATGTCATTGGTGTTTTCAGAGAAAATGGGGGTTATTTACTAAGGGCAAATCCTCTTGGCACTACAAGTGCAGTTTCAGTGCAGTTGCAACTGCACTTGTAGTGAAATGTGTTTTTGCATTTAGTAAATAACAGCCAACAGTGCTTTGTATAATAAGGTTACACAATCACGACATTTTCTGGACTCAACACATTTCTGTCAGGGTCAGCTAAAACAAACACAAGCAGTAAATGTCCACAAAGAATTTCTTTTTTTTTTATTATCAAAAGGCTTCACAGATTTGCTGGCATATTGATAGCCCCCCTACCCGCAAAGAACTCCATGTAGCGTAACCGGACATCACGGGCACTCAGGGAGGGTGTCAGGGGCATATCAGTGGCCGTCGGGCAAATATGCGTGCACGCAGGTGCACAAGAAGCTCTTCCAGGACAATTCTGCTTCATTCCCCACCAGGGGGCGCCAGAGCGCTCCCGCGTGTGCCCGTACGCGCGTTCGCGCGCGCCCGTTCGCGCTAGCGCTGTTTGGCGCCAAGGGCCCTTTAAAAGGATGACAGGTGCTTCTGTCAGGTGCTGTTTGTCTGCAGCTCTGTACCTGAGTTCCTGTTCTCCGCTTGATTTGTATTTGCTAGTGACCCGGCTACGTCTGACTATTCTCCAGTCTCCAATCCGACCCGGCTTGTCTGACCCTGCTTATCTGATTACCTGTTGCCGAACTCCTGCCTGCCTGACCATTCCTGGATCACCCCTTTGTTCACATCTGCCTGATCTCCTGCTGAACGGACTGTCTGACTTTGCTTTTGCCTGTGTCCTGTGACGCTGCTTCCAGCCTGCTTATCAAGCATCCTGCTGCTGCCTTCTCAGCTACCTGCCTGCCTACCGGCCTACATCTGCCTACCCGCATCCGCAGCTCAGCCATCCCTGAGGGGCATCCTTCCAGATCATCATCCGCTTCTGCTGGAACCGCATCAGGCCCTCCTACCCACTGTGCTCAAGAGACCACTGTTCCCACTTCAGTGGCTCCTGAACCAGCGCTTAAGAGAGGTCTCCTTCCACCAGTCAGGCTCAACTACCAGGTACCTTACAGTACAAACAGCCATGATTGAGCCTGCAGGAGAGACCTCTCCCATCAAGGAGATCTGTACGCACCTAGCAGCACTTACCCAGGCAGTGCAGACCTTACAAGACAGTTACAACAGACTGGAGGGTCAAGTATTGAACCTCAGTGGATCCAGTGGTGTGGCCCCTACTTCTGCAGCTGCTCCAGTACAGGCTGCTGCACTGCCCTCTGTGGTTATGCTCCCACCTGAGCCAAGAGTGCCTACCCCCGAAAAGTTTTCTGGTGATCGAACAAAATTTTTGGCCTTCCGCAGCGCTTGCCAACTCTATTTTGCTCTACAGCCACGGACTTTTTCCTTGGAGGCTACCAAGGTGGGATTTGTTATATCCCTTCTTCAGGGGGAACCCCAGACCTGGGCCCACCGCCTGCTTGAAACCAACGCTACACAGGTCCAGTCCTTGCCCGCCTTCTTTGAAGCCATGGCCCAGCTTTATGAGGACCCTCAACGGACTGCTACCGCTGAGGCAGCTTTGTTCGCGCTCCAGCAAGGACGTAGGCCGGCCGAGGACTATGTAACAGACTTTCGACGCTGGAGCGTGGACACTCAATGGAACAATGCAGCCTTACGTCACCAGTTCCGCATGGGGCTATCTGAAGGTCTGAAGGATGAGCTTGCTCGGGTAGGGATGCCTGAAACCCTTGAGGAACTCATCACCATTACAATCCAGATTGACCGACGCCTTCGTGAGCGCCGGTCTGAACGCGCTTCCCAACAAACACGCCCTATGTGGATGACTGCAAGAGCTCCGGTTCCTGCCTCCCAATACCTACCTTCTGCTTACCCGAGTCCAGTCACCCAAACAACCGAGGCTCCCGAACCTATGCAACTGGGACTTATGCGAGCTTCCCTGACCCCAGAGGAACGGGCGCGCAGATGCCAGTTAAACCTCTGTCTCTACTGTGGTGGGACGGGCCACTATGTGAACAACTGTCCAGTAAAGACTCGTAAGTGCTCTTCTTCTACTCCGACCAGTTTATCCGCTTTAACCGCTAATACAACTCAACTTGTCCTCCCTCTTTCATTACAGCTCCAGGGAAGAACAATCCAGGTCAACGCCATTGTTGATTCTGGGGCATGTAGCTGCTTTGTGGACTCCGCTTTTGCTACCCAACAGAATCTGCCTTTAAAAAACAAAACTCACAGACTCTCAGTTTTCTTGGCCGATGGGTCCCACATAAGATCTGGACAGGTCTCTCAAGAAACCCTTCCTCTGTCTGCCACCTGCTCATCCCAGCATCAAGAGATCCTAACCCTGGATGTTATTTCATCTCCACTATTTCCAATCATTTTGGGCATGCCCTGGCTCCAGGCCCACAATCCTCTTGTTAACTGGGTCACGGGTGGGATCAAGTTCCAGTCACCCTATTGCCAAAGACATTGTCTACCAGAATCCTCTAAACCTGCTGCTACCTTACTTTGTATGGACATTGACCCAGACCTGCTCCAAGATGTACCAGAGATCTATCGGGAGTTTGCGGATGTGTTCAGCAAGAAGGGGGCAGACACCTTGCCTCCCCATCGTCCCTATGATTGCCCAATTGAGCTGCTTCCTGGGGCCGAGATTCCTTTTGGGCGCATTTTTCCGCTGTCCGAAAAAGAGCAAGAGGCACTTAAGGTTTACATAAATGAAAACCTTGAAAAAGGCTTCATCCGACCTTCCACTTCACCAGCTGGTGCCGGAATATTTTTTGTTTCCAAGAAGGATCAGTCTCTTCGCCCCTGTGTGGACTACCGGGAACTAAACAACATTACAGTAAAAAACCGTTACCCGCTGCCACTGATACCTGAACTGTTCCAGAAGCTGAGGTCTGCTACTATCTTTACCAAGCTGGATCTGAGGGGGGCCTACAATCTGGTCCGCATTCGGGCAGGGGACGAGTGGAAAACGGCTTTCAGGACCCGTTTCGGACACTATGAATATCTCGTCATGCCCTTTGGTCTATGCAATGCTCCCGCCACGTTCCAGCATCTGGTCAACGATGTGTTTAGAGATTTCCTGGACATCTTTTTAATTGTCTATCTGGATGACATTCTAATCTTCTCCAGTTCACTTGAGCAACATAGGGAACATGTCCGTAAAGTCTTGACCCGACTCCGTTTGCACAGACTGTATGCTAAGGCAGAGAAGTGCGAATTCGAACAGAAGGAGATTCAGTTCCTGGGGTTAGTCATCTCCCCAACCGGCATCAAAATGGATCCTCAGAAGGTATCTGCTGTGTTAGAGTGGCCAGCTCCCATGTACAAAAAGGGCGTACAACGCTTCATTGGGTTCGCAAACTTTTATAGGAAGTTCATTAGGGGGTTTTCTGCTATCATCTCCCCCATCACGCAGCTAACCAAGCAGAACTCTCGCTTCCATTGGAACCCAGAAGCCCAGAGGGCCTTTGAAGAATTAAAGAAACGTTTTACATCAGCTCCGATCCTTAGCCATCCGGATCAATCCTTACCTTTTATCCTGGAGGTTGATGCGTCCGAAGTAGCCGTGGGTGCTGTTATTTCCCAGCGACAAGGCAACAAGGACCTGATGCACCCCGTAGGTTTCTTTTCTAGGAAACTTTCACCGGCTGAGCGGAACTATGATGTGGGAGATCGAGAGCTACTCGCTATCAAGACAGCTTTGGAGGAATGGAGGTACTTGCTAGAAGGCGCAGTTCATCCAGTACTGATTTATACAGACCACAAGAATCTTGAGTATTTAAGATCTGCCAAGAGGTTAAAACCCAGACAGGCCCGTTGGGCTCTATTTTTCACACGGTTCTGTTTCCACATTACATACCGGCCCGGATCCAAGAACGTAAAACCAGACGCGCTGTCGCGCATGTTTGATAACCCTAAAGACTTTTCTGTACCTGACACTATTTTGCCGGCAAATAGCTTCCTTCTTCTCCAAACAGATCTTCTGTCCATGATCAGAGAAGCATCTCCAGAACCTTCAAGCCTTCAGGGATCCTCTTTAACACCTCGTGATGGACTTTTGTGGAGAGGAAGTCAAATTTTCGTACCGGAGAGCGCCCGAGTCAAGGTGCTGACACTTCTGCATGACCACCCACTTGCAGGACATTTTGGGGTACGTGAGACCCTTGAGCTGGTGCAGCGCACCTTTTGGTGGCCTAATCTAAAGGAATTCTGCAAGAAATATGTCAACTCATGTTCTGTCTGCATCCAGAATAAGACTCCCAGGAACAGAGCTTGGGGATTACTGAGACCGTTGCCTATACCAGATAGGCCCTGGAAAATGATAGCAATGGACTTTATAGTAGAACTGCCTTGCTCCGAAGGATGTTCGGCGATCCTTGTGGTTGTCGACCGGCTGTCCAAAATGGCCCACTTTGTGCCCCTAAAAGGAACACCCTCTGCTGTGGAGACGGCCCGTGTGTTCATTAAGGAGATTGTCAGGCTACATGGAATCCCTGCAAATATAGTGTCCGATAGGGGGGTACAGTTTACATCACGTTTTTGGAAAGCGCTTTGTGAGATCCTGAAGATTGAACTAGCCCTGTCCTCAGCATACCATCCCCAAACAAATGGGCAAACTGAAAGGACAAATCAGACACTGGAGCAGTACATAAGGTGTTTTACATCTTTTGTGCAGGATGATTGGGTATCTCTGTTGCCCCTAGCGGAATTCACTTATAACAATGCCAGCCACTCTGCTGCCAGTCAATCCCCTTTCTTTTCCAACTATGGTTTTCATGCATCTTTTTTACCAGATTTTCTTTCAGAATCCCCAGTTCCAGCGGTCCAGGACACAGTGCAGTTCCTTAGTCGTAATAACCAAATCTTACGGGAAGCGATATCCAAGGCACAAGCGGACAACAAAAGGTTCTTTGATCAGAAAAGAAGAGGAGATCTAAACCTTCAGCTTGGTGACAAGGTATGGCTGTCTACTGATAATATTAGATTAACCTGTCCTACTAAGAAGCTTGCTCCTAAGTTCATTGGGCCTTTCCCTGTGAAAAGGAAGATTAATGAGGTGTCTTATGAATTGTGTTTACCTGATTCACTCAAGATCCACCCTGTGTTTCACGTGTCACTCTTGAAACCTGCTGTAGATGATCCTTTTCCTGACAGGGGCACCAGGGTCCCTGAACCGGTTCTGGTGGACGGCAACGAAGAATATGAAGTGGAGGCCATCCTTGATTGCAGAAAGAGATCTGGGCAAGTACAGTTTTTGATTAAATGGAAGGGGTATGGTCCTGAAAATAATTAGTGGGAACCTGACTGTAATATTCATGCCAGACGTTTAATCCATGCTTACTTCTCTGCTCATCCTGAAAAGAAGGGTATTCTGGGCATCCGGAGGCTGCCCGTTGGGAGGGGGCAATGTCAGGGGCATATCAGTGGCCGTCGGGCAAATATGCGTGCACGCAGGTGCACAAGAAGCTCTTCCAGGACAATTCTGCTTCATTTCCCACCAGGGGGCGCCAGAGCGCTCCCGCGTGTGCCCGTACGCGCGTTCGCGCCCGTTCGCGCTAGCGCTGTTTGGCGCCAAGGGCCCTTTAAAAGGATGACAGGTGCTTCTGTCAGGTGCTGTTTGTCTGCAGCTCTGTACCTGAGTTCCTGTTCTCCGCTTGATTTGTATTTGCTAGTGACCCGGCTACGTCTGACTATTCTCCAGTCTCCAATCCGACCCAGCTTGTCTGACCCTGCTTATCTGATTACCTGTTGCCGAACTCCTGCCTGCCTGACCATTCCTGGATCACCCCTTTGTTCACATCTACCTGATCTCCTGCTGAACGGACTGTCTGACTTTGCTTTTGCCTGTGTCCTGTGACGCTGCTTCCAGCCTGCTTATCAAGCATCCTGCTGCTGCCTTCTCAGCTACCTGCCTGCCTACCGGCCTACATCTGCCTACCCGCATCCGCAGCTCAGCCATCCCTGAGGGGCATCCTTCCAGATCATCATCTGCTTCTGCTGGACCTGCATCAGGCCCTCCTACCCACTGTGCTCAAGAGACCACTGTTCCCACTTCAGTGGCTCCTGAACCAGCGCTTAAGAGAGGTCTCCTTCCACCAGTCAGGCTCAACTACCAGGTACCTTACAGAGGGCAAGCCAGGACGGCCGCTTTCAAGCGCCGTCAGTGTTGTTTCATGTATCATTCCGGCCTCAGGCCCAGCTGAGCCAGCATAGTTGGCCGAATGTTTCCTTAAAAAGTTATGGAGAATACAGCACGCCAGTATAATATGGTTCAGTTTATACTCCGCCATATGGATGGGTGTCATAAATAGGCAGAACCGGCTGGCCAGGATTCCAAATGTGTTCTCCACCACTCTTCGGGCTCTGGCCAGCCGGTAATTAAAAACCCTCTGTTCCGGGGTGAGGGTCCTCATCGGGAATGGCCGCATCAGGTGGTCCCCCAGCTCAAACGCTTCATCAGCAACGAACACGAATGGGAGTCCTTCCACATTGTCCTCTGGAGCTGGCAAGTCCAAGCTGCCATTCTGGAGACGCCTGTAAAACTCCGTCTGGGCGATGACTCCACCATCGGACATCCGGCCATTCTTCCCCACGTCCACATACAGGAAGTCGTAATTAGCCGACACCACCGCCAACATCACTATACTATTGAACCCCTTATAGTGGAAATAGTATGACCCCGAGTTGGGTGGTGGGACGATGTGGACGTGTTTCCCATCAATTGCCCCTCCGCAGTTAGGAAAGTCCCACCGCTGGGCAAAGTGGGAGGCCACAGTCTGCCATTCCTGTGGCATGGAAGGAAACTGTTGAGGAAAAAACAATAAACATTACTATTTTTGATCAGAAACATGGCAAGCAGATTAGACACAAACATTATGGGTCAACCTCCAGATAGCATTTATTAAGGGGAATTTAACAACGCCAAAGTATAAGGTACACCTATCATATCCCCCCCCCCTCTCATGGGCCATTTCTAACATTATGGGGTGTGTGGAAATCTTGGACAGGTAACCCTCTTCACTTCATTGAGAGATGAATGCCTAAATAATGGGTATTACTTGGAACAGCCCCTCCTTAGTTACACTATTGGCAGCCCACTGGACAGGTAAGAAGTGTCATAATACAAAGATAGAAATACACACTGTACACATTTGAGGACATTTCGGCATTCTGCTATTACCTATCAAGATAATAATAGGATCCAAAAACTTTAAACAGTACCATTTGAAAGTATACAGGCAGGCCCTTGCACTACATGCTTTGGGGAATTCATCCATAAATCTGACCACAAAAGAGATGGGTATAGTGTGTATGGGTTTTGCAAAGTCAGCAGATAGAGGATTGAGGATAGATAGAGAATTGGGATCAGCTGAGTTAGCAGTTGGGGGAGGGAGGGTTACTAAAAATTATTTGGGGACACCACAAAAAAAAAACCTCTGGCACTCTGCCTGAATTTAAAGAAAAAATAACATTTCAAAACATTTTAGGGGGTGTTTGGGGTAAAGCACTACTATGGAGCTGATAAAATACATTGTTAAGTGACTACATGAGGTGAATATAGGGCCAGGAGACACCATGCTGGGGAGGTTATTGAAGGGCAAATATGTATGAAGGACCTAAAATAATAATTACATAAAAATCCAGCATGCATGAGGAGAAAGGGGACATTCACAGCATATTACAATCATGGTAATTAGGGAATGAGGAAAGAAATACAATATATTAGCAAACATTCAATACAATAAAATGTGATATTAAAGGATAAATCTTACCTTCATATACTCCTTCTGTAGGACCTGGATGATGGCAGAACAGGTCTCTGGGATAATGATCCCCAGAGCCTGGGGGGAGATGCCTGTCGAGAACTTCAAGTCCTGCAGACTTCTCCCCGTCGCCAAGTACCGCAGGGTAGCGACCATCCTCTGCTCCGGAGTGATGGCTTGCCTCATGCAGGTATCCTGCCTGCTAATATAAGGGGTCAGCGAAGCCAACAGACGGTGAAATACGGGGTCCGTCATCCTGAGAAAGTTCCTGAAATCATCAGGATTATTCTCACGGATCTCACGGAGCAAAGGCATATGAGAGAACTGGTCACGCTGAAGCAACCAATTCTTGGTCCATGAACTCCTCCCCACCCTGTTCATGGACTGGACTTGTGTCAAGGTCAGGACCCCAACACCAAGCCCCCGCACAGCACGAACTCTACGAGGAGTACGCATACGCAACATGGCTAGAAAACGGTCGGCTGCTCAGAACGAAGTAACAGAACGCACTGAAGAACAGCAAGGCCTGTGAAGAGTGACCTGAAAAACAGTAACGAACGAACAAGAATACAATGACTAATTAAAGTCACGCGGAACTTGCTGCATGCACTAAAGAGCAGATACAAACCCACAAGCACAAACTGAACGGCAGAAAACGATCTGAAAGCCACGAGTCTGAAAAAGCGCGAATCGTCTCTCACCAAACTTTTACTAACACGAGATTAGCAAAAGGAGCCCAAAGGGTGCCGCACTTGGTTCTGAACCGGCCTTTTCTAGTCTCGTCGTACGTGGTGTACATGACCGCGTGGTTGGCGATTGGAAATTCCGACAACTTTGTGCGACCGTGTGTACGCAAAACAAGTTTGAGCCAACATCCGTCGGAAAAAATCCTAGGATTTTGTTGTCGGAATGTCCGAACAAAGTCCGACCGTATGTACGGGGCATTAGTCATGAAAGGGTTAAAGCATCACCTATGGAGATTTATAAGTACTGAAGTTTGGTGCCATTTTACAAGTGTGCGCAATTTTAAAGTGTGTCATGTTAGGTATCTATTTACTCGGCCTAACATCATCTTTCATATTATAAAAAAAAATTCACGCTAGCTTTAGTGTTTTTTTATTTTATTTATGAAACAGTTTTTTCCCCCCCAAAAAAGCGTTTAAAAAAATTGCTGCACAAATACCGTGTGACATAAAAAGTTGCAACGATCACCATTTTATTCCCTAGGGTGTCTGTTAAAACAATATATATAATGTTTGGGGGTTCTGAGTAATTTGCTAGCAAAAAATTATGATTTTTACATGTAGGAGAGAAGTGTCAGAATTGGCCTGGGTGGCAAGGGGTTAATTACCATAAGTAAGTAATATACAAATAATTATTATATATTGTTTTTAAGGCAATTTATTATATTTTCAAATCTGTACTCAAGCAGGTGGCTTAATGGACAAAGTACTGACCAACCAGTAATTTCACAGTAAATAGATAAATAATAAATTATTAAGTTATAACACATAGTAAATAAAAATATGATTTAGCTTGAATATAACAGTACCTTTTAAACAGAATCAGTCCCTCTTAAAGAGGTTGTAAACCCTTGTGTTTTTTCACCTTAATGCATCCTATGTATTAAGGTTAAAAAACTTCTGGCACTGATTGGCCCCCCCCCCCCCCCCATTTTACTCACCCGAGCCCTTCGTTCCCTTGGCGAAGACGCGCTCTTTCTCTCTGCCCGGGGTTCTTGGCTCTTGATTGGATAGAATGGTAGCAGCGCAGCCATTGGCTCCCACTGTTGTCAATCAAATCCAATGATGCGGGGGCGGGGGCGGGGCCGAGTCCAGTATCCTGTGTCTATAGACGCAAATGCTCGACTCGGGCGCCTGCAAGGTAACCCCAAAGGAGAGCGCTTCTCCCAGGGGATTTACCGATGCGGGGAGGAGCCGTGATAGCCACCGAGGGACCCCAGAAGACAGTGATCGGGGCCGCTCTGTGCAAAACGAACTGCACAGTGGAGGTAAGTATGATATGTTTGTTATGTAGAAAAAAAAAAACAAAAAAACAAGGGTTTACAAACCCTTTAACTGTGTAAGAAAAACATGGGCTTGTGGGTAAATCTTTTACACATAAACACATTTTTTCCTTCTAGTTAAGAGAGTTAGCTTCTAACAGGCTGTGCAAGGAGCCCCATATCTCTGGAAACATAGGTCATAGAAGCCAAATTTTTACCAGTGGCAGAGGGAGGACTTCGGTTAAATCACCCCCCCCCCCAAATTTGGGGTCTCTGTGACCCCAGGTCGCTGAGCTACGACCCTTGTTTTTTTGGGGGTTTTTTTTAATGTTAATGGTAGGTTAGGCCCTGCTTCACCTGCCTCCCCTGACTGCATGTCCCTGGTACACCCCTAAGTGAAAATGTCCAAATTGGGCCCAAAGTGTCAATATTTTGTATGGCCACCATTATTTTCCAGCACTGCCTTAACCCTCTTGGGCATGGAGTTCACCAGAGCTTCACAGGTTGCCACTGGGGTCCTCTTCCACTCCTCCATGACGACATCATGGATGGTGGATGTTAGAGACCTTGCATTCCTCCACCTTCTGTTTGAGGATGCCAAACAGATGCTCAATAGGGTTTAGTTCTAGAGACATGCTTGACCAGTCCATCAGCTTTATCCTCAGCTTCTTTAGCAAGGCAGTGGTCATCTTGGAGGTGTTTTTGGGGTCGTTATGTTGCAATACTGCCCTGCGGCCCAGTCTCCGAAGGGAGGGGACCATGCTCTGCTTCAGTATGTCACAGTACATGTTGGCATTTATGGTTCTCTCAATGAACTGTAGTCCCCAGTGCCGGCAGCAGTCATGCAGCCCCAGACCATGACACTCACCACCATGCTTGATTGTAGGCAAGACACACTTGTCTTTGTACTGCTCACCTGGTTGCCGCCACACACGCTTGACACCATCTGAACCAAATAAGTTTATCTTGGTCTCATCAGACCACAGGACAAGGTTCTAGTAATCCATGTCCCTAGTCTGCTTTTCTTCAGCTAATTGTTTGCAGGCTTTCTTGTGCATCATCTTTTTTTTTTTGAAGAAAATTTTTATTGTGCACAAAAAAAAATCATACATTACATCAGATAGGGGTTACATCTTTGTTTTTTAGAGCATAAATCAGACATCCATTTCAACATCAGTACAGATATCCATCTATCCTAAATGATTAATTTGGGTCTTCAACTCTACCCTATATTGCAGTATATGTGCTTTTCTTTTATTAAACAGCCAAGTAGTAAAAAATACATATCTCATAACAAAGAGATAACGCACCCCTTCTCCCACCCCCCAACCAGTTGCTCCCTCCGGGGGAGAAAAAGACTGTCTCTCCAAGGGGGAGATGCCCTCTTCTGTACAAATCAACCAAGAAAAAGAACCCCCCCATCCCCGGGGATGTCAGCATTCAGTATTGTGCTTAATAATACATGAGAAACCGAGCCTGTTTACAGTGAGAGGAGTATGCCCGCTATCTTCCCTTTTCCTTCCATAAGGTGACAAAAACGGTCTTGACTATCTAATGGTCTATGTCCCCTCCTCTTCCAGTGTGTTCTCAGAGTCCACCCATCTGAACCATGCCTTCCCAAATTGTAATTTCTTCAGTGTTGTCACATGAAAAGATATAATAAAATATTTACAAAATTGTGAGGGGTGTACTCACTTTTGTAATATACTGTACAAAAAAAATGATTATTATACCCACAAGTGTTTTTTTTTTTACACCACATTCCTTTTTACTGGCTTTTGAAATTTACAAATACAGAAATTGAGAAATTGGATGAAAGGTTTAGCACTGAGACACACTTTTTGAAAGATAAATAGTGCATTTTATATACAATTATATAGGTCAGACCAAAATGAGGGACAAATGAGGAGGAAAAAGGGACAGAGGGACTTTGTGCCAAATCAGGAACAGTCCCTCGAAATCAGGGACAGTTGGGAGCTATGCTGGTGTCCCATGTGACTTTGACGACCATCTTGGGTTAGGCAGAGTCTATTTTAGACTCCGACTCCCGGGCTTGGAGTGCTTTATGCAAGTGGCTCGTGTAGGGACAGGTTACACGTCTGCTAGGGACAGTGTTTAGCAGCAGAAAGATGTTCCATCTCCAAGTCTTAAAGGAGTCTTAAAGGTGTTGTAAAGTCTCAAGGTTTTTCACCTTAATGCATTCTATGCATTAAAGAGGAGTTCCACCCAGAAATGGAACTTCTGCGGATCGGATTCCTCCCCCCCTCCGGTGCCACATTTGGCACCTTTCAGAGGAGAGGGGGGAGTGGATACCTGTCAAATCCAGGTAATTGCTCCCACTTCTGGGGAAAGACTGTCGCAACCGAACTACGCAATGTCCGGCCCCTCCTTCTCCCCCCGCTGCCTTCTGGGAGACACACAGGTCCCAGAACACAGCATCGACCATTCAGAACATGCAGTGCGACTCGCGCATGCGCAGTAGGAAACTTCACTTCCTGTTTCCCTTAGTAAGGATGCCGGCGCTTGCGCCCAAAGCCGAGGGACACGTCGGCTTTGGGTGCCGACATTGTGGGCTCCCTGGACAGGTAAGTGTCCTTATATTAAAAGTCAGCAGCTACTGTATTTGTAGCTGCTGACTTTTGATTTTTTTTTCCCCAGGCGGAAGTCCGCTTTAAGGTGAAAAACCTGCTGTGCCCCCTTCTTCTTACCTGAACCCAATCGTTCCAGCGTCTAGTACGAGCTCAGCAGATCCAGCCACTGTCTCGGGTTCTCATTGGATGGCTCCCGCTGCTGTCAATCAAATCCAGTGACATGCGACAGGGGGGCGGGGCCGAGTCCTGCTGTCTGTTTCAATAGACGCAGCAACAGGGAACGTGCCCGCACGAGTGCCCCCCTGGCAAAGCGGTTCTCTGTGGGGGCACTCAATGAAGAGGAGGAGCCAGGAGCGCCGCCGGGGTACCCCAGAAGAGGAGGATCGGGCCACTCTGTAATATAATAAGGCTTACCTGTAGCTACCGTGGATATCCACTGTATCAGACATCATCGGCACATGCGTACTGAAGCAACGGCTCGCTTGTGCCATTGCTTCAGCTGATGTGCCGTTAACGGTAGCTCTTGGGCGCATTCGCAGGGGGACATCATCGAAGCTCCGGATAATCACAGCGCTGGAGCCTGCGATACCCGGAAATAACTCCGGGAGACATGTCGCTGGGCAGAGCAGTGTGCCAGGACTTTGATCTAAGTATTTCATAATGAGCTAGTATGCTATGCATAGCATGCATACTAGCTCATTATGCCTTTGTCTTGCAGGTTTTTTTTTTTGTGGGTTTACAATAGGGATGAGCTTCGAGTTCGAGTCGAACTTATGTTCGAATGTTCGACTCGAACATCGGCTGTTCGCAAGTTCGCTGAACAATTTGGGGTGTTCGCAGCAAATTCGAATGCCACGGAACACCCTTTAAAAGTCTATGGGAGAAATCAAAAGTGCTAATTTTAAAGGCTAATATTCATGGTATTGTCATAAAAAGTGTTTGGGGACCTGGGTCCTGCCCCAGGGGACATGGATCAATGCAAAAAAAAGTTTTAAAAACGGCCGTTTTTTCGGGAGAAGTGATTTTAATAATGCTTAAAGTCAAACAATAAAAGTGTAATATCCCTTTAAAATTCGTACCTGGGGGGTGTCTATAGTATGCCTGTAAAGGGGCGCATGTTTCCCGTGTTTAGAACAGTCTGACAGCAAAATGACATTTCAAAGGAAAAAAAGTCATTCAAACTACTCGCGGCTATTAATGAATTGCCGGTCCGACAATACACATAAAAGTTCATTGATAAAAACGGCATGGGAATTCCTCGCAGGGGAACCCCAAACCAAAATTTAAAAAAAAAATGACGTGGGGGACCCCTAAATTCCATACCAGGCCCTTCAGGTCTGGTATGGATATTAAGGGGAACCCCGGCCAAAATTAAAAAAAAAAACGGTGTGGGGTCCCCCATGAATCCATACCAGACCCTTATCCGAGCACGCAACCTGGCAGGCTGCAGGAAAAGAGGAGGGGATGAGAGAGCGCCCCCCCCTCCTGAACCGTACCAGGCCACATGCCCTCAACATTGGGAGGGTGCTTTGGGGTAGCCCCCCAAAACACCTTGTCCCCATGTTGATGGGGACAAGGGCCTCATCCCCACAATCCTGGCCGGTGGTTGTGGGGGTCTGCGGGCGAGGGGCATATCGGAATTTGGAAGCCCCCTTTAACAAGGGGACCCCCAGATCCCGGCCCTCCCCCCTGTGTGAAATGGTAAGGGGGTACAAAAGTACGCCTACCATTTCACAAAAAAACTCAAAAATATTAAAAATGACAAGAGACAGTTTTTGACAATTTCTTTATTTAAATGCTTCTTCTTTCTTCTATCTTCCTTCGGTTTCTTCCTCCATCTTCTTCTTCTGGTTCTTCTGGTTCTTCCTCCGGTGTTCTCGTCCGGCATCTTCCTCCGCGGCGTTGACGTCTTCTTCCCTTCTTCTCCTCGGGCCGCTCCGCATCCATGATGGCATGGAGGGAGGCTCCCGCTGTGTGACGCTTCTCTCTTCATCTTCTTCTCTTCATCTTCTTCTCTTCATCTTCTTGTCTTCATCTTCTTTTCGGGCCACTCCGCATCCATGATGGCATGGAGGGAAGCTCCCGCTGTGTGACGCTTCTCCTCTTCTGACGGTTCTTAAATAACGGGGGCGGGGCCACCCATTGACCCCGCCCCCTCTGACGCACGGGTACTTGACGGGACTTCCCTGTGGCTTTCCCCATGATGTCACAGGGAAGTCCCGTCAAGTCACCGTGCGTCAGGGGGGGCGGGGTCACCGGGTGGCCCTGCCCCCCGTTATTTAAGAACCGTCAGAAGAGGAGAAGCGTCACACAGCGGGAGCCTCCCTCCATGCCATTATGGATGCGGAGCGGCCCGAAAAGAAGATGAAGACAAGAAGATGAAGAGAAGAAGATGAAGAGAAGAAGATGAAGAGAGAAGTGTCACACAGCGGGAGCCTCCCTCTATGCCATCATGGATGCAGAGCGGCCCGGAGAAGAAAGGAAGAAGACGCCGACGCCGCGGAGGAAGATGCCGGACGAGAACTCCGGAGGAAGAACCAGAAGAACCAGAAGAACCAGAAGAAGAAGAAGATGGAGGAAGACACCTAAGGAAGATAGAAGGAAGAAGATAGAAGAAAGAAAAAGCATTTAAATAAAGGAATTGTCAAAAACTGTCTCTTGTCATTTTTAACATTTTTGACACTTTTTTAGTGAAATGGTAGGGGTACTTTTATACCCCCTTACCATTTCACACAGGGGGGAGGGCCAGGATCGGGGGTCCCCTTGTCAAAGGGGGCTTCCAGATTCCGATAAGCCCCCCACCCGCAGACCCCCACAACCACCGGCCAGGGTTGTGGGGATGAGGCCCTTGTCCTCATCAACATGGGGACAAGGTGTTTTGGGGGGCTACCCCAAAGCACCCTCCCAATGTTGAGGGCATGTGGCCTGGTACGGTTCAGGAGGGGGGGAGCTCTCTCGTCCCCCCCTCTTTGCCTGCGGCCTGCCAGGTTGCGTGCTCGGATAAGGGTCTGGTATGGATTTTTAGGGGGACCCCACACCATTTTTTTAAAATTTTGGCCAGGGTTCCCCTTAATATCCACACCAGACCTGAAGGGCCTGGTATGGAATTTAGGGGGACCCCCCCATGTCATTTTTTTTTAAATTTTGGTTCGGGATTCCCCTGTGGGGAATTCCCATGCCGTTTTTATCAATTAACTTTTATGTGTATTGTCGGACCGGCAAGTCATTAATAGCCGCGAGTAGTTTTAAATGACTTTTTTTCCTTTGAAATGTCATTTTGCTGTCAGACTGTTCTAAACACGGGAAACATGCGCCCCTTTACAGGGATACTATAGACACCCCCCAGGTACGAAATTTAAGGGATATTACACTTTTATTGTTTGACTTTAGGCATTATTAAAATCACTGCTCTTGAAAAAACGTCCATTTTTAAAACTTTTTTTTGCATTGATACATGTCCCCTGGGGCAGGACCCAGGTCCCCAAACACTTTTTATGACAATAACTTGCATATAAGCCTTTAAAGTTAGCACTTTTGATTATTCATGTTCATGTCCCATAGATTTTAATGGTGTTCGCGTGTTCGAACAAATTTTTTGCCTGTTCGCAAGTTCTGGTGCGAACCGAACAGGAGGGTGTTCGGCTCATCCCTAGTTTACAACCACTTTAATTGCCAATGGATAAAAATGCACTTAATGGCATTAAAATAAAGCAAGGCTCATCATATAGATGTGACAGTGAGTCCAGCAACAGGAGGGGGACCGCAGGAGAAAGGACCAGGAAGGATTACCGTGCTGCCAGGACCAGCATGGAACGCAGGACCCAGATGTGATGTCAGCGGAAGGCACCCAGGGCCAGCGTGGAATGCAGGTGCCCGGAAGTGACGTCAAAGGGGTAGGACGCAGTTTGGAGCGTTAATTGGCTCCTTCTTCATGCCGATAACTGTGTCCACCTACATTGCAAACATTATCTCTGGCCAGTTCTGTCATCCAGAGCGCCCTTCATTCCCTTACCCTGGTAGAATCATATAAGTGTATTTAAAAATATTACGAGAGGTAAAAGGTACTAGTGGATGGAGGTTCTAAACAAGTCCGGGATTATATCAAGGATGTGACTGATGTACACTATGGGAACTTTTAAAAATATATTTTATTGTGTTATTGATAAAGTCATGTGTTATGGATGTGTTGCTTTGGGTACCTTAAAAGTCTGCTAAATACATCATATACTGATAAATTAACGTTAAACTGATGACCTGTAAGGGCCCAGATGGAGTGGAATGCATTTTTGACTGCAGTCCAACTGCATAGATCCAAGTTATCCTATGGGCATAGTTCACACTATTACAGTGCAGTGCAGTGCAGTAAAAAAAAAAGTAAATTTTTTTGCACTGCAAATGCAAAGAAAGGCATGCAAATGTCTGTAAATACACGAAAATGCACTGTAACACGGTGAAGTGCACATAAAAGCCCAAAGAAGAAGATAGAAGTGACCTCAGAGGAAGTGCAAGCTTTGGAAAAATGTCAAGAGTTTGAAAAAAATGTGAAATTGTGAAATGTGAGAATGTAAACACGTGCATTAAATGCGTTAAAATCATTGTAGTGTATTTTTTCTGAAAGGATGTGTTTGATAAACAGTTGCACAAATATTGTGAAGCAAAAACATTGCACTGCTCCCATTTTATTTTTTAGGGTCTCTGCCTTTAAAAAAATAATACAATTATTAGAAATAATAAGATTGTTTTGGGGGTTTAAAGTAATTTCTAGCAACAATTCTGGTTTTAACATGTGTGTAAAAAATGTAAAACAATTGCCCTGGAAACAAAGAATAAACTGGACTTGTTTTTTATTGGAAAACACTTTCTTGCTACAGTAATACAAAATAAATGAATGAAAGATTTCTCCGGTAGAAAAAGGGTTAAACTTCACAATTTTTGGCTTCACTGAAGCAGCTCTGTCAGTCGATTTAAAGGACAATGAAACTAAGAATATTGAAGGTGGCTTTTGAAAAACCATATCCTGTTTTTAGAAAAGCCAAACACTGGCGAGCTAAAACTAACATGAAAAACTTGATCTGACAGGGCTGTACTAATCCTGCAACTTATTGTCCTTGTGAAATTTTGATACTTTTAACTTAATTTACATGGTAAGTATCAATATGGGAGAAACATAAAGTGTACCTAAACCCGATAACAAAAATGTTAAATATCGCAGCTTACCTTAAATGGGGTGACTGAGTTAGGTCTCTCTTTTTTTTTTTTTTTTTAGTTGCTTTATTTTCACCCTGTGATTCGGCCAATAACACAATTTCTATCCTAAGGTGACAATGATCACTCACTGTGCTCTATCTATGGAGGAGCAGCATTGCCACCCTTGACTGGTCTCCTGATTTGGACTACAAAAACATCCCCTCTCTTTATCTCAATTACATGGGGAAGTGTCTTGTAGTCCAAATCACAAAGAAGAAGATTGCTGTTTTTTTCGAATATCAATTCAGTGTGCGGAAAGTTACAAGGAAAATAAAATTCTAGTAGGATCAACAGGTATTTTTCTGTACTGAAAAAAGAAATCTAATGCAGCCACCACATCTAAGGACTGGTAAGCTGCAATAAAATATTGTTCTAAGGTTTAGATACCCTTTAAAAGGAAATTTCTCTTTCAGAATTTTCTAATCTGCATGTTTGTACCGGGTCAGTGACTCCAAAACAGTTTAGGGCGGAGCTAACCAGAAAGCCACCATCTTGAAAAGGAGACCGCCTTTGTGTTGTTCTCATTGAAGTGTTCTTTAAGCACTTGCTGCCCGCCCGCCGTCATATGACGGCGGGACGGTGCAGCTGTTGTTCTGGGCCACCGTCATATGACGGCACAGCCTTCCAGGCAGCCCAGGGGGCGCGCGCCCACCGCATCACTCCAGTCCCGGTGCGCTGCGATGTCTGCCGGGCACCCGCGATTGCCGGTAACTGAGCAGGACCGTGGGTCTGTGTGTGTAAACACACAGATCTACGTCCTGTCAGATGGGAGGAGACGGATGGTGTGTTCCTTGTACATAGAAACACCGATCGGTCTCCTCCCCGTGTGAGTCCCCTCCCCCCACAGTTAGAATCACTCCCTAGCAACACGATTAACCCTATAGCGCCCCCTCCTGGTTAACCTCTTCATTGCCAGTCACATTTATACAGTAATCAATGCATTTTTATAGCAGGGATCGCTGTATAAATGTGAATGGTCCCAAAAATGTGTCAAAATTGTCCGATGTGTCCGCCGCAATATCGCAGTCATGATAAAAAATGCAGATCGCCGCCATTACTAGTAAAAAAAAAAAAAATAATAAAAATGCTATAAATCTATCCCCTTTTTTTGTAGATGTTATAACGTTTGCGCAAACCAATAAATATATGCTTATTGCGATATTTTTTTCCAAAAATATGTAGAAGAATAAGTATTGGCCTAAACTGAGGAAAAAATTTGTTTAAAAAAATTTTTTTTTTCGATATTTATTATAGCAAAAAGTAAAAAATATTGTGTTTTTTTTCAAACTTGTCACTCTTGTTTTGTTTATAGCACAAGAAATAAAAACCGCAGAGGTGATCAAATACCACCAAAAGAAAGCTCTATTAGTGGGGAAAAAATGATAAAAATGTCATTTGGGTACAGTGTAGTATGACCGCGCAATTGTTATTTAAAGTGTGACAGCGCTGAAAGCTGAAAATTGGCTTGGGCAGGAAGGGGGTGAAAATGCCCGGTATGGAAGTGGTTAAAGATATCAAAATGAACAAACTAATTAAATTAGAACTTAAAGTGTTACTAAACCCGCAATAGTAAAATCAGCCTGTATATGCAGTAAAGCATATACAGTCACTCTTTGGAGTCACTCTGCACATGCTCAGTTTGGTGTGTATTTCAAGAGAGGTTTTTTTTTTTTTGGGAGGGTGCATGTGATCAGCACAGGGCCAATCAGCACTGTCCAGACAGAGGGTCAGGGGTCAGGGATTGGGATATGAGTCCTTTCTTAGAATCACTGTTATGACGCGTACACACGAGCGGGTTTTCCGTTGGAAAAATCTTGAATGGTTTTTCCTACGGAATTCCACTCAAGCTTGTCTTGCATACAGACGGTCACACAAAAGTTTGCTGAGCTTACGACCATCAAGAATGCGGTGACATACAACACTACGACGAGCCGAGAAAATGAGTTCAATGCTTCCGAGCATGCGTCGAATTGTTTCTGAGAATGCGTAGGAATTTTGCGCGTCGGAATGTGTACAGACGATCGGAATTTCCGATCGTAACTTTTTCCGACCGAAAAATTGAGAACCTGCACTTAATCTTTTGCTGGCTGGAATTCGGCCAGCAAAAGTCCGATGGAGCATACACACGGTCGCATTTTCCGACCAAAAGCTCTCATCGGTCTTTTGCTGGCCGAATTTCCCGATTGTATGTACACGGCATTAGACAGCAGCGAGATTATTGGGGTTGGGATATGAGTCCTTTCTTAGAATCACTGTTAGACAACAGCGAGATTATTGTGGATTTACTAGATGTCATAGAATGAGTACAGGCCTGCTCAAGTCGTAACTGGAGATGTATAAATACTTTTAACAAGCAGTTACAGTATATGTATACACATATTTTCTTATACAGTTGTTTTATTAGATGTAGAGATTCAATGAGATCATATGTACATTTCCCTAGTAGTTGCTGATTTTTTTTGGAATGATCTCTGTGGTATTTCCCTCTCTGCCCTTTAGCTTGCCCAAGTTTATAAGTGATAGCTCACTGTCCTCTATTTGCCCAGTTTTGTAGGTGATGCCTTGGATTTACAGTATGAAGGTGTTTCTATCACACAAGTGGCGGTATAGGCTATTGAGCTGGTGAGGGTAGGGTTAAGGATATGGTTGCCTCCTCTGCATTCCTTTCGGTAGTGTGGAGAGAAGTGTTGTGAGGATGGCGGCACACTATGCTCTGGTTATAGATCATAATATCTTAAAGTAAGTAAATAAATAAAATGATCCAAAAGTCTGAAAAACAGAAGTATAATTTCTTTCCAATAACATTTTTATTTTATTCTGTTACCATAATTTACATTGCATAGAATACAACGATTGAGGTGTTAGAGAAACACGATGCATAATAATAAACAAACAAGTACAAGTACGTGCAGTGTTCTCCCCAGCGCGTCGGGGGAGGACTATGGCCCCCAGGTCAGCCCGGTCACCACATCCCCCCAACACCACACGCCCGGAGCAATCCTCTGGTATTCAGTAACAGAGACAACATTTGTAATAAAAACTGAAGAAAAGGAAGAGAAGGAAAAGGGAGAAGGAGAAGAACAGAGAAGAAGAAAGGGTTAAAGTCACCTGAGTGAGTCAATGATTCGTTTATAAGGAGTCCTCCCGGAGGCGCCACAGCTCCCAAACTTTATCATGCGCTTCCAGTCTGTCTTGCATCCTGGCCGTCATCTTCTCCATCAGCTCTATATCTTTAATCCTAGCATAAAGTGCTTCAGAGGTAGGGGGGGATTTCTTTTTCCAATTCAGTGCTATGAGGCATCGTGCTGCCGTTAGAATGTGGTGTATTAATTTTTTTTTGGTTTTGGAAAGCTTTAGTGGGGCCAGGCCCAACAGGAAGAATTTAGGGGTCATAGGGAGTGTTTTTCCCAGGAGATTGGTCAGTAACTGTTGGACTTTTCCCCAGTAGGTGGCAATTTGGGGGCATTCCCAGTAGATATGGAGGAGGGTACCCCTGGCCCCCAAGCACCTCCAGCATCGATCTGTGCTAGTGGGGTAAATGGCATGAAGTATGTCGGGGGTCATGTACCAAAAGAAGATTATTTTGTAAGCGTTTTCCTTGTATAGGGTACAAATTGAGCTTTTCGTTGCCTGGGACCATATCACCTGCCATTGTTCTATGGAGAGTTCCTCCTTCAGGGCTTTCTCCCATTTAACCATATAGAGGTGTTTGCCTTGTGTCTCTGTTGAGTAGGAGTTTAAAATTTTGTAGATATCAGAGATCAGTCCCCTCTGTGTCAAACCTGCCATAACCAGGGTTTCAAAGGGGGTTAAGGAGGAAAAACGCAGGTCAGGTGCTATGGTCAGGGCATAGTGGCGGATCTGTAAATAGCTATAAAAGGCTTGGCGTGGTATATCGTGCTTGTTTTGAAGTTCAGAGAAGGTTAGTAATCTACGTGTTCTAGGATCTACTATGTTGCCGAAGTGGAACAAGTTTCGGGAGGACCATGGGTAGGACATCTGATGCGTGAGGCTATCTGGCACTTTGGGATTGAATATAAAGGAGGTTAACAGTGATTTTTCAGATGAAAGGCCATGTGGGGAGCGCAATGCTTTCCACGTTTTACGGAGTTGGGACATAGTTCCTAGTAGGCGTTCAGGGGGCACCTCCGCATCCGCACACCAGAGCAAACTGTTTGGGTGGGTCGGGGCTAGCCAGATTTTTTTCGATTTCTGTCCATTTATTATAGGACCATTGGGTGGATCACGAGACTATAGCTCTAAGTTGAGTTGCTTGATAGTATTTAATCAGATTTGGTAGGGCAAGGCCACCGTCAGACCGGGCTGCCATAAGGACTGATTGGGGGATTCTGTGCCTTTTATAATTCCAGACAAATTTAAGTAGGTCTGTTTGAAGTTTTCTGAGATGTTTAGATGGGACTGGGATGGGCAGTGTTTGAAATAGATATAGTAATTTTGGGAGGATTGTCATTTTGATGGATGTTATTCGTCCCAGTAGGGAGAGGTGATGTTTTTTCCATCTGAGGAGCATGGATCTAATGGAATGAAACATGGGGGGGAGGTTTTCCTGGTAGAGTTTTGTGAATGTTGGGGTAATGTGGATTCCCAGATATTTTAAAGATGTGGTTTTCCAGTTATATGGGAAGTTGGTCTGTAGATGTGTGACCTCCTGTTCTGGGATGTTTATTGGGAGGGCTTCTGATTTGGACATGTTAATTTTATAGCCCGATAGTGCCCCATATTTATCAAGCTCGGCGTGGAGGTTCGGGAGAGATATTCTAGGTTGTGTCAGGGTCATAATGATATCATCAGCAAACAATGAGATTTTAAACTCCCTACCACGGACTGATATTCCGTGAATATCTGGATTCCCCCGGATATGGGCCGCTAGAGGTTCTACGCATAATGCAAACAGTAGGGGAGAAAGGGGGCACCCCTGTCTTGTACCGTTGTGTATTAAGAGCGGGGCCGATACGGCAAAGGGAGTTCTGACCTGTGCAGTGGGGTTGGAGTATAGGTGTTGCACCGCTCGTAGGAAGGGACCTTTCATTCCTATGTGCTGTAGGGTTGCGAACAGGAAGGGCCAACCTAAACGGTCGAATGCTTTTTCGGCGTCTAAGCTTAGAAGCAGAGACGCCGAATCCTCCCTGTTCGCCACATCCACCAGATCAATTACTTTCCTCGTGTTATCTCCCGCCTGTCTAAGTGGCACGAATCCTACCTGGTCTTTGTGTATGAGGGAGGGGAGAATTACATTTAGGCGGATTGAGAGTATTTTCGTGAAGATTTTTAAGTCGGAATTTAAAAGGGCAATGGGTCGGTAGTTGGCACATAATATGGGGTCTTTATCTGGTTTGGGGATTAGGGTGATAAATGATCTTTGCATGTCAGCTGGGATCGGGGTATCCCGAAGAAAGGTGTTAAACAGTCTACTCATATGAGGTAGTAGGAGCGGGAGAAAAGTTTTATAGTATTCATATGGTAGACCGTCGGGGCCTGGCGATTTACGGGATGGTAGTGATTTGATTGTAAGTTCTATTTCCTCTTCTGTAATGGGTGCGTTTAGTGCTTCCAGGTCTGCGGGTTGTAGGTGGGGGACACCACTTTGTTCTAGATAGTGTTGTAGTCTAAGTGAGAGCTCTGGGGCGAGAGGAGTTTTTGGGATGTCTGGGTTGTTGTAGAGGTCAGTGTAAAAGTCTGCAAAGGCGTGTGCAATATCTTTAGGATGGGACAACAGGGAACCCTTTTTATTTTTAATTTGGTGTGGCGTTGCATTAAGGGTGTTCTCCTGTAGTTTTTTTGCCAGTAATGAGTGTGCCTTGTTTCCCCTATCATAATACACCTGCCTTAATCGAAGCAAGGCTTTTTCTACTCGGCCCAATGCAAAGTCCTTTAGTATCGTCCTAAGTTTGATAACCTTCCTGAGAAGGGGTATGGTAGGGGATGTTTGAAGCTGCGTCTCCAGAACCCGTAGTTCCCTCTCAGTTCGGAGTTTTGTGGCTAATGTATCTTTTTTCATAGCCGATGATAAGGCTATGCATCTACCCCTGATGACCGCCTTATGGGCCTCCCATAGTGTAGCTGGGGAGATGTCAGGGGTATTGTTTTCTTTGAAGTACAATTTCAGGGAAGAGGTTATTTCCGTGGCTGATTGAGGGTGTTGGAGGAGAAAAGTGTTTAGTCTCCAGTTACAGGGCCTAGGGTTGGGGGACTCCACATCTAGTGTAAGAGTGATCGGGGCGTGGTCGGACCAGGAGATTGGGAGCACCTTGGCTTCTCGAACTATTCTAAGGGTAGAGTTGTTAACAAAAAAGTAGTCAATCCTGGTGTGGGTTTTATGGGGGGCTGAGTAAAAGGTGTACTGTCGATCCCCCGGGTGGAGGGCCCTCCAGGCATCAAATAGAGCATGTTTTCTAGTTAGTTGGCGAAAAAGCTTCGAGTCCCTAAGGGCTCGAGCTGATGATGCTCGGGGGTCGACCACAAGGCGGTCAGCACTTGTGGAGTGTGTTAGATTAAAGTCACCCCCCACCACCAGGATCTCATGTTCTGAGCGGCAAAGACGGGCAAACATTTTAGCTAGAAATCCAAGCTGCCTGGCATTGGGTGTGTACAGAGCGCACAAGGTGATCTCCCGTGACCGCCACCTACCTCTAACTATAATATAGTGACCATGTGGGTCTCCATAGTGACTCTCATATACAAATGGGGAACCTTGTTTAATGAGTATGGCCACTCCCGCCCGTTTATGTGTTCCTGAGGAAAGGTAGCTGTTTGGGAAGTGTCTGGATGCGAAAGCAAAGGTGCCCCCCCTGTCAAAGTGTGTCTCTTGGACAAAAATAATATCAGCGCCAGATTGTTTAAATTCCCTCAGCGCCAGATGCCTCTTTTTATTGGAGTTTAGTCCATGGACGTTTAATGAAAGTATCCTAGCCATAGTCTTTAGTTGGGAAAAGGGTGGTGTTTATGTTACCTGGATTGAAGACGACGGCCATGGATCTTGGAATTGGAAGCGGGTCACCTCCGGCGAGGGGTCCGGACCTAGCTTGCGGTCCATGTGGAGAGTCACTCAGGGACAAGCGGTATAGAGTAAGAGGGAGTAAGGCTAGGAAAAAGAGACAGGGGTTAGTATTAAACAAAACAAGGTAAAACCTAAGACGTGTTGTCAGCTGACCTTGAGAGGTCAGTGGACCTAGGTCAGTACGGTTTCCCAAGGATCCGCCCAGCCGTGCTCTAACAAAGCCGGCCCGACGGGTGCAAGGGAGCCCTGGGTTGATCATACAACAAAATATTACCAAAG
The DNA here is from genome assembly GCF_042186555.1 of Aquarana catesbeiana. Lineage (NCBI taxonomy): Eukaryota > Metazoa > Chordata > Amphibia > Anura > Ranidae > Aquarana > Aquarana catesbeiana. The sequence goes on along the minus strand of NC_133329.1, from coordinate 74,231,295 downwards.
CAATTGTGACAATCATCACTTAAGTAAAGGGGAGGGGTTGGTGACCTAAGGGGAGAAAACATCTTCACTCCCAAGCCTCAACAGAGACATGCCCATATAATGAAGCAAGATCAAACTTCAAGATGAAAAAATGAAAAAAAACTGGAGCAAAAAGATTGGGGACTACGTGAATAAAATGTCCAGGACAGATCCATCAGCCTAATACAGTGGCTGAGTATTTATAAATTGAAGGACCCAGTAAAAGATAAAAGGGAAAAAAAAGTGTTAGAGTCAGCCGTTTCTGGATTTGGGACTCTTATGAGGGGTGTTTTCTCTCCGGTTGCGGTTAGAGGGGGGAACCTTCTGCCATGTTGTAGGCGGCGGTGGTGGAGTGGTTACTAAGTCCCAGTCCGGTAGTTGAGGAGGGTTGATCCCCAGAGCGTCACAGAAGTTGGTTAGATCCTCTGGATACCGTAAAACGGCAGATCTGCCTTGGTTCTTGGCTGTAAGGGTGAAGGGAAATCCCCAACGATAGGGGATATTTTCTTCCTGGAGGATGCGTAGAAGAGGTTGCAGAAGTCTGCGCTTCTGTAGGGTTATCCAGGAGAGATCTGGGAACAGTTGTAGGTGTGCATCTTGGAAGGTTATTTTACGTGTCAGGCGGGATTGACGCATAATGTCCTCTTTTAAGGGGTATGAACTTATTCTGCAAATAATATCCCTCGGTTTGGAAGTAAGATTCTTGGGGCGGAGGGCTCTGTGGGCCCTGTCCATGTCGATACGGTTGGTTAAGGGTTCTCCAAGTAGGTTGTTGAATATGTGTTGCAGTTTGTTATGGATGTCTTCCGGGCCATCTGTTTCCGGCACACCCCGTACTCGAATATTGTTTCTGCGCCCTCTATTATCCAAGTCCTCGAGGTGGCGCTGCATTTCTCTTAGTTGGATACGGTGGTCTGCTCCTTGAAGTTGGGTCCTATGGACTGCTAGTTTAGTTTCTTGAATTTCTTCTTCGGCCATCTCCACCCTGTCTGCTAGGTGTTTGAGGCCTGTTTGTATTATCTGTATTTCTGAACGACAAGTGGATTTTACATCTGCAATCAACTGTTTGAAGTCATCTTTGGTGGGCATCGCCTGTAGATAGGTGTACCATTCACTGGGGAATGGATGATGGGTGGTTGGTAGTGAGAGTTGTTGTGGCATTCGCTTGTTTGTGTGTTGGTATTGCACTTGGGATGCAGCATCATCTCTCATGATAGGTATGGTTTGTGGGGATGCAATCCATCTGTTTCCCCAGGGTTGGTCCCGGATATGTATGGGGGTTTCAATCTCTTCCAGGGCATGACAGTGGGGGACAGGAACTGGTTCCCCTCGGTCTGTGTGGGTAGAGCGTGTGGCTTGCTCTTTGGTTGTGCTCAGTGCTTGAGAGAACGAAAGTCTCTGCGTTTTAGGTGGGGGTGAGCCAGGCGTGTGGGTTCTGAAGGCCGCCGCGGAATCGTCCGGCCTTGATGAGGTGTTGGACGCCGGGGGTTTTGGGCCTGGCAGAGCCGGAAAGTCCGCTGACATCTCAGAGGATGATGGGGATTCCGGGATATCCCCTGTCAAGCAGGGGTCTGAGGTTGTTCGCAGCAGGCGCGGGAAGGCCTCTGAACACTGAGTGTATAGAGAAGGAGGGGGGTCAGACATGGCGGCTGGAGGATCACGTGGCGAGGTCCCGGGACAATCCGGGCTGATCATGCTCACCGTTCCCTGTGGAGAGGAGGTGCCTGTATGGTGTTGTAAGGCTGGCGGTGAGCTGACCGAGTCTCGGTGCGGGTTCGGGTCCGGCTGGGAGAGCTGCGTGTAGAGCCTGGAGCGAGCCGCCGCGGCCTCCGGCGCCATATTAGTTGTGCTGCCAGACGGACCGTCGTTCTGCGGAAAGAAGGACCGGAGGTCCGTTGATGAGCCGGGTGGTGGCTGTGATGACCCCCTCGCTTTAGCGGTTCGGGGGGCTTTAGATCTGCCCATGTGTTTGTAGCGAAACGTCCCCAAAAAGGTTTTTAGCTGCGGGCTTAGGAGGAGCAGACGGCTCAGGCGTCCATCTAGGTCGGCTTCCGGTCACGCCCCCCCAGTATAATTTCTTTTACTGTGTATTTACACAAAATAGTATGCTTAAAAGCTTCTCCATGATTCACACATTTTCCCCTTTCACCACACTGAGAACAAGCAAACACACCCACCAGATGCAATGTGACCAGGCATGTACTGGCCATTGGGACTACAGGGAGTTTCCCGGTGGGCCGATGGCTCAGTGGGCCGATTTCAGTGACAGTGGACCGCCGCCTCCCTCCGGTCCTCTGTCCCCCCGCAGTGCTCACCTCCTCTCCCTGGCTAGTTATGCAGCGCGCCTGAATACAGACATGATGCTCAGGAGTCAACACTGAGAAGCTCATCATACGATCCGGAAGGAGGGTGGCCTCACTTTCCTGCCTAATCTTGTCCCATTGGGGGGGGGGGGGCGCCAAACTGATTCTTTGCCCCAGGTGAAATAATGTCTAGCTTCCCCACTGGTACTGCCTATAAGAGAAATAATGTAGAACGGCTAATGGCTAGTGGGGGGGGGGGGGGGGGGCGCCAAACTGATTCTTTGCCCCAGGTGAAATAATGTCTAGCTTCCCCACTGGTACTGCCTATAAGAGAAATAATGTAGAACGGCTAATGGCTGGGGGGGGGGGGGCTTGTTTGGCAGGCCGGGGGAGGCGGGTTTGTCCAGCCGGCATGGGAGAGACCTGTCAAAGTGGGCCAGTCTGGATGAAGTGCAGGGCCAAATTTTTGTCCCAGTCCAGCCCTGAATGTGACCTCTAATACAATAGAAGGACCGACTGTGCTTACGTACTGTATATCCTGAATCAGTTATCATGTTTTCCTCCAATTGTCAAACCTCTCTCAGTCTCAAGAAAATAACTTTATTAGACAAACACTCAAATACTGTAACCAAATTTTATGTGGACATTATTAATACATTAAATTACAACCAATAGTACATTCATAAAAAGTGCTACAGGATTTCGACTGCACTGTCCTTTCAGTTAAAAATTTCCTATCTGGGCCTAAAGAGTTTGGGTCCCTAGTGAGCATTTGCCTCCCCTTATCAGGAGTGACTTCAGTGCCTTAATTTGTACAGTCTTGAGGAAAGAAGGAAAAGGGGGGACATGATTGAAACCTTTCAATACATAAAGGTGTTGCATATAGGGTTGCCACCTTTTCTGCAACCCAAACCCAAACACTTTAGCGGTGCAGTTTTTTTTTTCTCGTAGTATAAACTATAGTATTATAAAAGACCTTGGACACCTTTGGATGGCCCGAGGATAGTAGTAATGTGGTATGCAAACAGTGTGTTTGACCAAATTGCTCTTGCTGACTTCATCACCCTGCCCCCCAGTGATGCTGAACCTGCACCCAGACAGCCGCCCACAAGTCCCGGACAGCAACAGAGTTTTGTGTGACTTTCTTGGTTACTTGGGAAGCCAATGCCCTGTCTGAATAATGTGTCTGGGTTTCAGGCGCACTAAAACCCAGACACATGATTCAAAACCTGCACTGTGCGGGTGAATCCTAGACAAGATGGCAACCCTAGGTATTCTATGGATGAGCAGTGAATGATATAGTAGTGTGTGATCAGAGGTTGTTCATCTAGGTGGCACTAGTGGTGTATGAAGTCTGCAGTACACAGCACGCTGGACATACAGTAAGAGCATATAAAGCAGTCACCCAACTTTAAAATGTTAAAGTGGTAATAAAGTGTAAAAAACAAACCATCCCCCTGCAAGTTAAAGCATTTGTCGCCCCAACACTTCATATTACTGATATGTGGCTGCTGCACCACGTACCTGTATGAAAAAGTATCCTGTTCTCTTTGTATCGCTTCCTTTATGTGAAATCCCTGGTGTTCATGCTAGTCCCCTTGCTTTCCTGGTGAAAACTGACCACACTAAGCAGGAGAGCAGAACACTATGGTCAGTTCTCTAGCTATGCTGGGAACAGAGGGAATGTGATCACATATAACAAAGGGAAAAAAGGTATTTATGTTTTTTGATATCTATACAAAAAGGTTTTGCATTTCATTTCTATTTTAAACTTTTGCATTTCACTGGTATAAGCAACCATTTTTACTGAATGAAACGGTTTCATGTATCCTTTTTTGTTGTGATTAGCTGCGATTTGTCATAGCTAATCACATGGTACAGATGGTCTGTGCGTGGCCCTGTCTGTACCATGTGATCAGTGTGACCAGTCACAGCTAGCAACACAATTGTACACAATTGTACACAGCCGTCCATTGTTTACAACTGTAATGTGACCTGCTGTGATTGTTTACAGCGGTCACATGCGGGCCGGTACACTGATCATTCATCGGCTGTGTCTGATGGACACAGTCGTGACAGATTGTGCCACAGCGAGGTACGATCCGGGAGGCCGTCGTATGACATTCACCTGGATAAACAAATGTCCCGCCCAGCCATCATTTGACTATAGGCTGGATGGGAAGTGGTTAATGATGTTTTGATTAGTTTTTTTATTCCTGTTTTCCTTTGTGTTTCTTTATTTGTCTACATGTTGATATTATGTAGTTATGTTTTGCTATAGAGAGGGGATTCTCATTTACCAGTCTATTGATGAGAGATGTGTATGTGAATTAGGGACGTTATATCAGAGGGGCTGCAGAGAATGACCAGTGGGTTATGAATAAAGGAGAAGTAGGGCCAAAGTGTGGGTCACAGGACTGCACTTAGTTCTGCACTTCTGTGGCACATTTTCATTCGACAGCAGGCTAAAGTCCACTGTTGGGTGACGTCACTGAGCCAGTGTTCTATCGAAAAGTGCATCCCGTCAGATAATGCCTCCAATGACGTGCGCACGTGCACTATGATATGTTGACCAGCTTGCCTGATGTCAACACTGCCCATGCGCAGATCCTCTGAGGCATTATCCGACGATCTGCAAAGCACTGAGGGAGAACATAATTGTCACATTCAGGGTTGCTGTTGCAGGGCAGGTCTTAGGTGTGTTGCAGGGCTGGTTCAGTGTGTTGAAGTGCGGGTTTTGCTGTTTTGCAGGGCGGGCTTTGGCTGTGTTGAAGGGTGGGTAAAACCCACCCATCAACACACCAAGACCCACCCTTAAACACACTGAACCCGCTGTGCAACAGAGAGGCAAAATCTGGCAATTAGATTCACCTTTGGCGCTTTGCAGTTCATTGGATAATGCCTCTGACGCATGCGCAGTGTTGACATCACACCAGCCGATCAACATATCAGCTGGAGTGACGTTGCGTACTGCACATGCAGAGCTCGTCGGAGGCATTATCCGACGGGAGGCAGTATTCGATAGAACACCGGTCCAGACTCTGGATGGATCACAATTTTAATGTCAGGTTCCACCCAGATGTCTGAACGGCAGCTGGCTTAGGCTCTCACTGCACCGCTGAGAGCCTGAACCAACTGCTTCCACCCCCTCATCTGCCTGGCACTCCAGTGAGCGCCAGAGGGGTAGAGCAGAGACTGATGACTGAAATTTACCGCTCTCTGCTTACTGATGACCAAGAACCAAACGATCAGTGGTCTTTGATCGCTCGGTTCTCAGTATTAGAGGCAGTGGGAAACAGAAGCAGCATCGGACTGATGCTGTATCCACCTAGGTGAGTATGTAAGTTTATTTTTTTTTTAAATCTCAAACTTCTTTTAAGCACTGGGGAGAAAGTGAAACGCATCAACTTGTTCATGCCTTCTTTCTCTGTTTCTGCTTACTTTTTTCACAAGAAGTAATAAAGGTGGAACTTGCAGTGCATTAATCCAGGGTATTCCTTTCATATCATTGCACACACCTCAGAGTTTATATGATTGTGTCACCTCATATACAGTAGATGTGGACTCTGAATGATACCTGAACAAAGATGCCTCTGTCCTTCTGGAGAGAAAAGGGGGAGTACAGTGATCTCTGTGAAAGGAAATAAATACCTTAAACTGTTACACTGGCACATTACTTAGTATGCATGCACCGAATATGAAACAATATAATGTATCTAATGTTAGGTTCACATTGCATTCTCATTGATACATGTAGCTGGACCTTGCTATTGTACATACAGTAGTGATTTGTTACACTCTTCAGGTTTCCTAAATCCCAACTCCAGTCAAAACAATTGTTTTGGCTTTGGATTGAGCTGTCTTCTCTGCTGTCCTTCCCTAGTCACACCATTGTTAGTACAGGTATAAATATTCATGTACTATTTTCTTCCTCATTCTGAACTGTTTGTTTAGGCTAAACTACACGATAATTCTTCCTAAGTGAAAGTGAAAGTATCGTTATCCCACCCAGTGTTATTTTTATTAGTGCACTTTCTTTAGCCACAATGTCCGAGGAACCTGAAAACATAGGAGAGCGAATTACTCGTTGCACTCTCGGGAATACTCTTGACTTGACCACACATGGATTCCAGAGACTGGCCATTCAGCTCTTTGGCTTTCTGGGGCATGGAAAGTCTTCGCTTGTCAACTCATGTGTCTGTGTGACAAAGGACGAGGAGTACCAGAATGTGGCGGGGGCCGGAATGACTGAGGGTGGCCTGACAAAAACTAGATGGGAATATAAGCTGACCAACACTCTGGTCATGATTGACAATCGAGGATTTTCAAAGATGAAGCCACAAGAGATCATAGAGGCTTGTGCCCAGATCAGTAAGTATGTCACTTTTAAGATTTAACTTTTATGCCGCGTACACACGAGCGGAATGTCCAACAGAAAAAGTGCAACGGAAGCTTTTCATCGTCTATTCCGATCGTGTATAGGCCTCATCAGACTTTTTTTTTCGAAGATTCTGACGGACCTAGAAATGGAACATGTTCTAAATATTTCCGATGGAACCAATTCCTATCGGGAAAACCGCTCGTCTGTATGCTGTTCCGACGGACCAAAACGCGCATGCTCCAAAGCAAGTACGAGACGTAAGCTATTGGCTACTGGCTATTGAACTTCCTTTTTCTAGTCCCGTCGTAGGTATTGTATGTCACCTCATTCTGGATGGTCGGACTTTGGTGTGACCGTGTGTATGCAAGACCGCTTAAGCGGAATTCCGTCGGAGTTCCGTCGGAGAAACCTTCGGAGTTTATTCCGACGGCAAAACCGGTCGTGTGTACGTGGCATTAGGCCTCATGTACACAGGACATTTTAAAACCTCTTCTGAACGCTGGAACTTGATAGGTAGTAACCATCGTTTTAGAAGCATTTTTTGACCTCTCTCTCTCTCTCTCTCTCTCTCTCTCTCTCTCTCTCTCTATTTACCAGCTGCAGTGTACATGAGGCCTTAATGAAAAAACAAAATTATATGTATTTGTAATTCGTAATTTGTATTTGAACTCCCAGAACTCAATAAACAGCTAAATACACATATGAAGTGTACAGTATACAGTATGTATATGTTACATGAAAGGGGGCAGTTTTACCTGCCAAGCTATTTGTATTTCTGTCCATCCAGTCCTGACATTAACACAGCTCTTCCACACAGCATAGCCCTGCTGATTTTTTCTCTGCTGCAGTTACGTAGGTAACACTTACAGGTCTTATCCCTCACCCAGCTTGTGAAAAGAACGGACTGATGAGCTCATCTCTCTGTCACTCTGCTTCCCCCCTTATCCGGCAGAACGCTCCTTTGAAATGTATTCTTGTGAATTTTCCTAAATGTGGTTCCCTTTTTCCGTCACAAAATGGGGCTAATATAGACCTTGAGCTCCTGATTCTCAAAACATAGAACTCTGAATGCTAGGAGATATAGTCTGAGCCATGATCAGTGCCATTGCAGTTGTTGATAAAGAAACTATAATACCCAATTTGCCTGAAGGCCAGAGGAGCCCAGCGAAGGACATATAAATAGAAAAGCCAGGGAAAGAGTGGGTAGTTTTGGGAAGATCACCATCAGCCAGGGCAGAGAGGAAGGAGCTGCTGCTAAGACAGGGAGAATGTAGCAGGCTGGTTAGAGACTCTATGTTGAGCTGATGACAGGCCTGCAGAATTGGGGAGCTGCTCACTTTAGTCGCTGGACCGAGCGTACCAGCACCTACCTGCAGTCGCCAGGTCTCACATCAAGGCCTATCATCTTGCTGTTGGGGAGCCAAAGTATACAGCCCCGAGTAGTAGCCTGATACCGCTGCTGCTCAGGAACGCTCCAGAGATGCTAACAGACCGCAGCTGTGGCACTGGGTTCACCATTCATGAGATCATCAAAGACAGCTGCCTGGAGTCAACACCACTCTAAAGGGGGGGGCTTCCAAAGGCAATGCCTGCTGCAACCGATCAGGGGAAGGTGGTGAGTGGATCATTGCCCCATTATTGTCTTGTTATCTGACTCTGTGCATATTCTCTGTGGAGATCCATCACCCTTTGCCTTTCACTATTACTTTGCACTTACCCACTATTGAGCACTGCTAGTCTTGTTTTGGCCAGAGTCAGAACATTTAACCTTTTACCTGGCCCCTCCTACTTTAGTGTCCTAAGGAGCCAATTGCTTCTTAAGACTATCTCACTAAGTCCAAGAATAGCCAACACTACCAAGTGCACCATCTTCATGGGCCCCAACATAGCTGGCAGAAGACTAAATTAAAAGACTGTACATACTGTAGTTCACTTGCTGTTTAGGACAGTTCCCGGTTTATTGCCAATCCTCTTTTATAAAAAGCCTAGACTTAAACAAGCATTATTGGGTAGCCTGGTGGAGAATGCCCCAAGACATTCCAAAAGATTAATTACTTTCATATTTGTGGCAGCGAGGATTTGGCGTAACAAGAACAATCTGCGCTACCCCCAACCAACTATGATCTCAAAAAAATGTGATGTCAAAAAAATGTGAACAAATCTGAAGTGGTGATAACTTAAAAGTGCTGCAACCTAAAAAAAACGTGAATATCTGGTTTTAACAAATTATATAAATAGAATCAGGTGCACTACCTGTGTCAAACACACTAATAAGAAAGTCAAAATATAAATAAAATGGACATACAAATGTAACTATACACTAAAAGTGAATGTGAATAAAGAAAAAAATTAATCGTGTGCAAAGTCCATCAAGAGGCTAGTTAGCGTCCTTAATAAGTGATCCCCAGCAGTGTGCACTTTCACTGAAACAAAATCCTTCCTTCAAATAGGGAATATGGTCTTCATTACATGTTTTCACAAGCCAAGTAATGGTAGAAAAAGCTGCTTACCAGATATGTAGGACCCCTATTACAGAGATCTTAAGCAGAGGCGGCTCTCTAATTAGGCAAATTAGGCAGTCGCCTAAGGCCTCGCACTCACAGGGGCCTCGCGGCCACCTAATTTGCCTGTTCTCAATCACTGAAGTTGACGCCGGCGGCTCCGCCTACCCCCACTGGGACTCTGTGGCTTAGGAGCTGACGGACAAATCAGATACTGCCTGAGGAATAGCGGCCTCATCACGGAGCATCCCAGTCCGTGGGGCCTCATGTGTAAGTTTTGCCTAAGGCCTCACAAAGCCTAGAGCCACCTCTGATCTTAAGGGCTCAAATATGTCAGATCTTACAGGCAGGAACAGCTGATTTAAACTTCAAGCAAAAAATTCCATCCTCCTCAGACCATTCAGAGCTGTAATGCCGGTGCAGCAAACTGCAGTGTTCTCCTTGCAACCTTTGTTTCAATCAGGGGAGGATCCAGAGCCTAGTCTCGGGAGGGGCACTGCCAGAAAATACGTTTTTTTTGTGGACAATTTATCGGGGAAATGGCTGTTGTTGGTGCTTTAATCATCCTGGCACCATGGTTGTTATGGTGTCAGGATGATTGAAGCGCATTATTTCTATTAATACATTGTAATATAAAATGAAATCATTCAACTCACCATAATGCAGAATCAGTGGGAACCCCGAGCGTGTCACTTGCCACCGTCGCCTGCCACATTTTGTGGATTGTCACTTGCCTGCCACCAGATGCAGATTGACACCTGCCACCTGTTGCGGATTGTCACTTGCTACGTCAGCTGCCACTAGATGCGGATTGTCACTTGCTACACCTTGTGGATTGTAACTTGCCACGTCACCTGCCACTGGATGCAGATTGTCACTTGCCACGTCATATGCCACACATTGCGGATTGTCACTTGTCACATCAATTGCCACTAGATGCGGATTGTCACTTGCCACGTCATATGCCACACATTGCGGATTGTCACTTGCCACGTCATCTGCCACTAGATGCGGATTGTCACTTGCCATGTCATATGCCACACATTGCGGATTGTCACTTGCCACGTCATCTGCCACTAGATGCGCATTCTCACTTGCCACGTCATCTGCCACTAGATGCGGATTGTCACTTGCCACGTCATATGCCACACATTGCGAATTGTCACTTGCCACGTCATCTGCCACTAGATGTGGATTGTCACTTGCCACGTTATCTGCCACTAGATGCGGATTGTCACTTGCCACGTCATATGCCACTAGATGCAGATTGTCACTTGTCACATCATCTGCCACTAGATGCGGATTGTCACTTGCCACCAGATGTGGATTGTCACGTGCCAGGTAAGGTGGTGTTTTGCTTATCTCTTGTTCCTTGTCCCAGAGACAGGCAGCAGAGAGATAATGTAATCTCCCTGCTGCCCACACTACCTGCACAGTGAGGGCGGAAGTTAATGCAGAGATGTGGGGGCGGCGAGAGATGATGTCATCTCTCTGCTCCCCTGCCCGTCGGCTCGCTGATTGGCCAGCCACCCCCACACACACACCTAGCCTGCCTCAGTCTCACCCGCCCATCCACACACTGAGCCACCCGGCAGCCCGGCCAATCCACTCTCTTTCCCGCCTGCCTGGCCGCCCTCAAACGGAGCTGCCCGGCACTCCCGCGGAGCCGCCCGCTCTCTCATCCTCCCGCGGTGGAGCCGCCCGCTCTCGGAGCTGCCCATGGAGCTCACCCGCCCGGCCTGCAACAGATTTCTCGGGGGTGGCAATTGCCCCGTTGCCCCCCCCCCCCTGGATCTGCCCCTGGTTTCAATGGGATCACTACCGTGGCTGTGCTGTTCGTTTGAATTTTTTGCTCTGCTATATAATGTCAGCTATCCATCGTTTACAATAAAGGAAATTTACTAACTTACTACACTATGGAGCACCTTTTTTACTGTTTAATTTCTCGTCATATACCACGAGTGATCCAGTTGAAACAAAGATTAAAATATTATCTGATCTCATGTATCAAACACCCCCAGAAACCTTCTCCTAGATACATAAGAGCAAACAAGAGGCGCTCATATGCTCAATGGTGAAATAACTGTATATGTGTTAACATACCACCAAATAATAACTAAATATAAGTGCATAAATACCTAAATAAGCTGAATAGCGTAATAAATCAATACACAAATTAATCCTAAGTGACAGTGAATTAAATTGTGCCAACCGAATAATTAATATGCAAATCAAGTGAAAAAATCACCAATTAATGTGAAATACCAAATAAGAAAATAAAAGTGCAATATAAATAAATATGAAACATCAGTCCTTAAATCTTTTGTGACAAAAAATGCGTGATTTAATCTGTGACAAAAAAATCCACGTAGATCTTCTATAGTGCAGTGATCTTGTTAGTGTTGAACTCCAAACGTCTTTCACCTCACCAGCGTGAAAACGTGAATCCACCCCCAATAGAATCTCACTCACCAAATATTTTTGCCAGCACTTTCATGCACGGCAAAAAACGCTTATGAATCACACTCCAGAGTGATCGAATATGTAGTTATTCCACAGTGTTTAAGATTCATCCACATGTAAAGGAATATGAAGAACTCACATAGCGTAAATCAGCACGGCAAGTTTATTTTAAAACCACTACAATCTTCCGTAAAAGCACTCACATTTTAAAAGATATATAACAGCAGTAAAAACCAGTGAAGTTCACAGCAGCTTCAAATCCAGTGGATGCAATCAAAACAACAAATGGTCACGGCGGACCCGAGGTGTGCTAATATCAGGACTCACGGACTTTTTTCACCCCCCTTCGTGGTGCGCCGTACACCCAGATCTCTCTTTCCTCAAGTGCGGCTCTCAGCGTTGCTCGTCACACCTTACAGCCACGCCCCCGACATGTTTCGTCATAGATTAGACTTATTCATGGGATTGGCTGAATAGGCTGCCCATCATCCCTTAAATCTCCTCCTCGCTAGCTTCCTATAGGCCAGTGAGTCCGCATGCGCACAACTCGTGTCCCCGATCCAATAATAGAACAGAGACCACGGCGCGCCGCTGTATAGGGATGCAGCTTGCCTCTACTTAGTTAACCCCCTTGGCGGTATTCCCGAGTCTGGCTCGGGGTGGATTTTACATACCAAAAGCGGTATCCCCGAGCCAGACTCGGGCTTGCATCGCAGGATCCAGGAAGAGATTACTTACCTTGTCCCCTGGTTCCTGCGATGTCTCCCCGCTGTGATCGGCGAGCCGCCGTGTCTCGCTCGATTCACAGTGCCGAGCTCCGTTCCCTGCGAGCGTTGCGACGCACGGGGACGGAGTTCGGCGGTAAATTCAAAAGTAAATCACACAGTATAGATACAGCATACTGTAATCTTACAGATTACAGTACTGTATCAAATAACTACACATCCCCTTTGTCCCTAGTGGTCTGTCCAGTGTCCTGCATGCAGTTTTATATATATAAAACTGTTCTTTCTGCCAGGAAACTGAAGATTGTCCATAGCAACCAAAACTGTCTCTTTACATCAAAAGTGGTTTTAGACCAGCTAGAAAAAAGCGATAATAAATTATAATCACTTGCAGAATTGAGCGATAGTGATTTGTGAGGAGATCAGTCATCAAACACTAAAAGTAATAAAAGCTAAAATTCTGGAACTGAGCAAATTTCAGTGTTTTTGATTTGATTACATTATTAAATAATTGTTATTATTATTATATTATTATGTGTTTTAATTATTTATAGTTATTTATTATATTATAATTTTTTATTTCGTTTTTCAAACTTTATCATACCCGGGATGTCTACTAGACTCTTGTTTGGACAGATTTAAGTGAACTATTCCTAAGAATTACAGGCCTACAATATAAAACGCCAAATTTCTGTGCAAAATAATGGTACCGCTTTCAGCACCTAAAATCTGAAATAATCATACCGCCAGGGAGGTTAAGGACTAATTACAACATAAAAATCATACGGATCGTTCAACTCAAATACATTCTCCCTAATAATACAAGTGACCACAACCTAGCGGCTGCGATCACATCAACAGTGTATCCTTATTTCAAGTCGATGCCTCATACCAGACATACCGGCTTGAAATTCCCTAAGCTTAAAGTTTGCATTCCCATTGCTGGAATAGCAAATTCCTGAATATTTATTATAACTAATGAGATTATGTACCAAAAGAATATATATCCGTCCTAAATCACATGTTGAATAAGATTTATGTTGAATACACTGTGAATGTACTGTAATACTAAAAAATGAATATAAAAACATCAATATAAAAATAAAAACATCAATATAAAAATATAAAAATCCATGGCATGTCCTCTCATTCCCAGTTTACCTAGGACTTGACAGCATGGTGAGAATCTGTTTCATTAAATAACACCCCACTAAAAATCCATGCCTCTTCATGCACTGGTTGCAAGACCATGTCATCTCTGCATCTGAGCATGTATGAAAAAACAAATAACAATATAGATATTCTTATCATATTTACCCAGGGGGAGCGACAGTAGATAGGAATAATATGAATGTCATTCCTTCATTACAGATGCTGTTTACTGAAATTAATCAAAACTAAGCCATCTCTCTCCCCCCACTATTTGGGACTAGTTACCAGTCTGTAATCACCAAAAATCAAAGCTAAATCCCGAAGGCTACAAATTCCTAAAGTATATAGAAAAAGTGTAACAAATATATTGTCTCATATACTCTGGGTTCCCTAAAATATCTATCAAATAATCGCAATGCACTAACATATCTTTGAACCTCCTAATAAAATGTGGAAACCAGCTGAAAAATGGTAAATCCCATTAAACCCCCTTATGTGCAAAAAATTAAAAGTTATTTATAAAGCAATTTAGGTCCAACTCAATGTTTAACCCCCTAGGAGTTAAACTTTTCATTAAAAAGATCCAGCGAGTTTCCCTCTGCGATAGATCTCTAACCCGGTTGGAACCTCTCCAAGATGAATGGACCACATCAATCCCACAAAACTGTAAGAGTGATGGGTCCTTTTGGTGCTTTTCTTTGAAGTGCAGGGAGACACTATGGTACTTATAACCATTCTTAATGTTGGTTAGGTGTTCCGAAATTCTGACCCTTAGCTTTCTTTTTGTTCTGCCTACATAAAGTAGGCCACAAGGGCACCACATCAAGTATACAACATGAGTAGAGTTACAAGTGCTGAACTCCTTAATCTCGAAGGATTCCCCTTCTCTATTCATTACACTTGTAACCCCCCTGTGATTCACTTTTACAGTCCTGCAGCATATACACCTTCTGCAACTGAAAAAGCCTTTCAGGTCTAGTTTCAAATCATTGTGTCCAGGTGGATCAAGAATTTTTCTTACTACATGATCCCCAAAGCTTGGAGCTCTTCTGTAAATGAATCTCGGTTGATTCGGTAAGATTTGCCCTAAGTGTCTATCCTTGCATAAAATATGCCAATGCTTTCTGAATATCCCCTCTATATCTTTATATTGGCAATGATATCCTGATACGAACCCAATCTGATGTTGGCCCTCAGCCATTTGGGGGACATTCTTTTTTTCAAAACATTTCTCCCTCGGAGTTTGTGCCACTTCCTGAATGACCTTATTTAATACATTGGTATCATAACCTTTTTGTGTGAACTTCTTTTTTAGGATTCCTGCCTGTTCATAAAAATCCTCCAACTGCGTACAGTTACGCCGAACTCGTAAAATCTGTCCCTTTGGAATATTTTTTATCCACGCGGGGTGGTGGCCGCTTCTTATGGACAGATAGCTGTTACGATCAGTCGGTTTAAAAAACACTTTTGTTCTTAATGTGTCCATATATCTTTCAATTGTCACATCTAGGAAGTTCACCGTATCACTGCTGATCTGGTATTCCAATCTAATGTTATTGGTATTATTGTTGAGTTCCTGTAAGAACTCAACTGCCGAATCCTCCGTACCTTCCCAGATAAATAGGAGGTCATCAATAAATCTTCGGTAAAATAGAAGTTGGGGCCTTCTCACACTAAATACTTTCCTGTCTTCCCACTCTGCCATAAACAGGTGGGCAAGGCTGGGAGCAAATTTGGCTCCCATTGCCACGCCAACCTGTTGAGAATAGAAATCACCATTGCACCAAAAATAATTATGGGACATGCAAAAATCTAATACATGCCCCAGAAAACGCTTTTGTATACCTGGGATGTCATCCCTTTTACTTAATGCCCAATTTAGGGCCAGGGATGCGTCTTCATGTTGTATAATAGTATACAGGGAGGCCACATCAGCCGTTACCAAGTATACTGAAGATGTGGCCTCCAACCTTACATTTTTGAGCGATGTCAGCAGGTCCCCCGTATCTTTTAAATATGCCTTTGTGGCCTTTACGCTCGACTGGAGGAATTTATCCAAGTATTCCCTCAGTCTGGCTGTGACAGACCCAATACCATACCGCCCGCTCTCGGAGCCGCCCACGGAGCTCACCCGCCCGGCCTGCAACAGATTTCTCGGGGGTGGCAATTGCCCGGTTCCCCCCCCCCCCTGGATCCGCCCCTGGTTTCAATGGGATCACTACCGCGGCTGTGCTGTTCGTTTGAATTTTTTGCTCTGCTATATAATGTCAGCTATCCATCGTTTACAATAAAGGAAATTTACTAACTTACTACACTATGGAGCACCTTTTTTACTCTGTTTAATTTTTCATCATATACCACGAGTGATCCAGTTGAAACAAAGATTGCAAGGAAAACACTGCAGTTTGCTGCACCGGCATTACAGCGCTCTGAATGGTCTGAGGAGGATGGAATTTTTTGCTTGAAGTTTAAATCAGCTGTTCCTGCCTGTAAGATCTGACCTATTTGAGCCCTTAAGATCTCTGTAATAGGGGTCCTACATATCTGGTAAGCAGCTTTTTCTACCATTACTTGGCTTGTGAAAACATGTAATGAAGACCATATTCCGTATTTGAAGGAAGGATTTTGTTTCAGTGAAAGTGCACGCTGCTGGGGATCACTTATTAAGGATGCTAACTAGCCTCTTGATGGACTTTGCACACAATTAATTTTTTTCTTTATTCTCATTCACTTTTAGTGTATAGTTACGTTTGAATATCCATTTTATTTACATGTTGACTTTCTTATTAGTGTGTTTGACACAGGTAGTGCACCTGATTCTATTTATATAATATGGCAGCGAGGATTACATTATCCAGATCATGGAGGTCAGGCAGCTATAATTTATCAAGAAAGGAAGGGAAAGACCCTCCAAGAAGGTCACTACTACAGGACACTACGGTTAATTTTAATAAATTTATTTGTAGAAAAAACACACCATGATATTTAGGCACAAGAAACAAACTAAGTATATACCTTTCAGAATATTTAAAAAAGACAACGTTGTCATTAAAAGAGGGATTGTAGCTGCGCATGCATCACACACCCAGTCATACAATCACACTGACACTCGAACAGATCCAGGTATTGGGGATTAATATAAATCAAGTTCCTAATGTTTTCAAATAGCTCTTTTGAATTCCCAATATAGTTCCAGTTGCTTATTCAGAGAATTTATCAGGTGGCTGGTTTGGGTGTTGATGGTGCTGAGAAGATAGGTTATTCAGGGCCGCCCTATAATCCTGTACTAGACATTTGTTTCAGTCCAAAAGGAATGATTAAGAGTCCTTATATTCAGGGGTTTGGTTCACTTTCACTTAATTGAGGTATAAATGGTGGGCTTGCATATGTTAAAATGTCCAGGAGTAAACTGCAGGGGGTCACTTGGTTCAGGGGATTGTACCAGAAAAGGACTTTACGTCCATTTAGTCAAGGATGGGGAGGTAAAAATAGCACACAATGAGAAAAGCCGGAACTATCCTGTCCACAGCTGATCAATCAATACTGTGTAGTGAAGCAGGTAGAGATATTCTCACCATTTCCTCTGCTTCATCTGCTTCAGGTAGCTATCATACCCTTTGACTTACTTGAGGTGAAACTCTCTTGGATTATGATAAATGAATGCCTTTCGGCCATCTTGAATGATATGGTTAACTGTTTGAGAAAGTCTGGAGCCTCTGGATCAATTATCTTACAGGTGATCCCTGAACTGGTTGGTTCGGCTTAGGCTATTCTCCGAAGTGGGGTGCGGTCACGCAAGTAATCCGTCTTACTTATTTTTTCTTTCTTTACTTTAGTTCTTTCTATCTATTCTCTATATTGCAGAACGCCCCTATTTGTTCTAGGGGGACGTCCAATTCTTCTATTTGGAAAGCATGATCATTCTCCCTCAGTTAGGTTATGTATGTTGAAGAGCATGCTAGGTGAGCCAAGGTACTTGGCTCATATTTATTTTCTGGCACAGTTCCCCCCTTTTTCACAAGATTTTTAGAATTCCAAAATTAGATAACGATCAGAGTTGTACTGTACTAAATATCTAATTTGCAATTTGGAAGTTACCTTATCCCATAGTTTCTCTCTTCTCTCTCTTCACCACCTTGCAATGTTAATTGTTTTCTCTTCTTGTCTTTGAAAACCTTAATAAACATAATTGATAAAAAAAAGAAAAAAAAAACTCTTACAGAATCCTGCCTACCTTGCACTAAGGGTGGGGACAAGGGAGATGCAGGTGCAGTGTGGAATGGGGCATTATGTGGTAAACTGCACTGTAATCTCCATCTGTGCCTGGGTGCATAGATGCCAACCAATGAGCTCCATTGCAAGTGAGAGAGAGAGAGAGGCGGAGCCGCCTAAACTTCTGGCTAGTGCTAGAGCCATGCCTGGTAGATGGGAGATGAAGGACAGTAGTGCAGAGGTCAGAGATGAGAAGAGATGGAAGCAAGATGTTGACAGCTTGTGAAAGAGAGCTAAACCCTGTATCTAGAATGCAGGTGTATTTAAATAAAACATAGCGTGAATAACTATATGTGGCTCTGAAATACAAATAACGTGATAATCCGACCTCTATCAGAGAGTAACTATAAGGCCCCTTTCACACTGGGGCGGTAGGGGGCTTCGGCGGTAAAACAGCGCTATTTTTAGCGCTGTTTTACCACGGTATTCGGCCGCTAGCGGTGCGGTTTTGACCCCCCGCTGGCGGCTGAAAAAGGGTTAAAACCCCTCGTATAACGCGGCTATAGCCGCGGTATTACCGCAGTATAGCCGCGCTGTCCCATTGATTTCAATGGGAAGGAGCAGTTTAGGAGCGGTGAATACACCGCTCCTTCACCGCTCCAAAGATGCAGCTTGCAGGAGATTTTTTCTTCTCCTGCCAGCGCACCGCTTCAGTGTGAAAGCCCTCGGGCTTTCACACTGAACAAACAGCGGAGGCTGTTTAGGGGCGGTTTGCAGGCGCTATTTTTAGCGCAATAACGCCTGCAAACCGCCCCAGTGTGAAAGGGGCCTAAATGTATATAGATAACGAATAATAATTGGCTAAAGGTGATAGCCAGACATATACTAAACAAGTATATATAAAAAGTAACTAGTGCTCATAAACAAATAAAAGTGATGATCACACCCTTATGCACAAACATATGGTAATATCAGTCAACTCTAAAGGTAATATATAGAATACCAGTCTCTGACTGGACTTATGTGCACCTGATATAACTCAGCACACAAACAGGTGTATATATGCAACGTGAATAGTGCTCATAATACATAACAAAAAGTGACGGTCTCAATAGAACCGAGTGATATGAGGTCCACTAATGAACATGCAAAAAACAGTGCTCCACTTGAAAATAATAGTCCATTCAAAGTCCAAAAAATGTGGATCACTTGCATATATAATTTTTTGGACTTTGAATTGACTATTATTTTTTTATTTTTATATACACCTGTTTGTGTGCTGAGTTATATCAGGTGCATATAAGTCCAGTCAGAGACTGGTATACTATATATTACCTTTAGAGCCCTTGCACACTGGGGCGGTTTGCAGGCGCTATTGCGCTAATAATAGCGCCTGCAAACCGCCCCGAAAGTGCCGCTACTTTCATTCCAGTGTGAAAGCCCCGAGGGGTTTCACACTGGAGCGATGCGCTGGCAGGATGGTAAAAAAAGTCCTGCTAGCAGCATCTTCGGAGCGGTGAAGGAGCGGTGTGTATACCGCTCCTTTACCGCTCCTGCCCATTGAAATCAATGGGACGGCGCGGCTATACCGCCGGCAAAGCGCCTCTGCAGAGGCGCTTTGCGGTGGTATTTAACCCTTTCTCGGCCGCTAGCGGGGGGTAAAACCGCCCCGCTAGCGGCCGCATACCGACGGTAAAACGCCGCTAATAATAGCGGCGTTTTACCGCCGACGCCGCCCCCCGCCCCAGTTTGCAAGGGCTCTTAGAGTTGGCTGATATTACCATATGTTTGTGCATAAGGGTGTGATCATCACTTTTATTTGTTTATGAGCACTAGTTACTTTTTATATATACTTGTTTAGTATATGTCTGGCTATCACCTTTAGCCAATTATTATTCATTATCTATATACATTTATAGTTACTCTCTGATAGAGGTCGGATTATCACGTTATTTGTATTTCAGAGCCACATATAGTTATTCACGCTATGTTTTATTTAAATACACCTGCATTCTAGAGACACCCACCATTACTGTGTTATCACATACAGAGTTATTCAATTTTTTCACATATATTGAAAGGATTAGCGCAGCACCACATTCTTACCTATTCAACTTTAGCTAAGGGCAGGCTGTACCCTACCCGGTGTAGGCTGCTTTTCCTTATTTTAGATACTTCGTTATTATTCGTCTTTCCTATTCCCCTTCCCCCTATTTACGATAGCGCAGGAATACCTAAACCCTGTATCCCCTAAACCCTGGACTCTGTATGTAGTATATTCCCCTACTCTGCATTCTTTACTCAGTGCACTCTTGAACCCTACATTCTGTGTATGTAACGCACTCCTAAACTCTGCACCCTATACATAGCACACCCCTGAACTCTGCTCTCTGCACATAACGGACTACTGGTATTTATTGCCTCTTTAATATCCTCCCATTGTTGCAATTTGGCCACACCCAACATTTGATGCAGTTCAGAAGGGGCTGGGGCCACGTGGTTGAGTTCCTTTACCTATTCTGAGAAAAAAAGCACTGACTAGATTTATACAGCCATACAGATACTAATGGCCCTTTAAGGGCAACCATACTGCTAATGCAGCCCACAATGAAATTGAGTTTGACACCCTTGATTAGGACAATATGTTTTTTATCACCACCCTCTGGACACACTTCTGTAACCAATTCTCTATCCAGGTGCATACATTATCATCAATGTCAACAGACCTCATTTAGTAAATGAAGCAATTATGGGGGACTTTTTTAACCACTTCCCGCCCGGCCTATAACAGAATGATGGCCGGGAAGTGGTTTTGTTATCCTGACTAGGCGTCATATGACGTCCAGCAGGATAACATGCTGACGCCCGCCCGCGGGCGCGCGCAGCGCGGTGATCGCGAGTGCGACGTGTCTGCTGCCCATTAGTGCCATCTTTTAGTGTCCATCAATGCCACCTGTCAGTGCCAATCAGTGCCGCCTGTAAGTGCCTATCAGTGCCAGTCAGTGCCCATCAGTGCCACCAGTCAGTGCCCATCAGTGCCGCCTGTCAGTGCCCATCAGTGTTGCCTGTCAGTGTCCATCAGTGCTGCCTGTCAGTGCCCATCAGTGCTGCATATCAGTGCCACCTATCGGTGCCCATTAGTGCTGCATATCAGTGCCGCCTATCAGTGCCCATCAATTCTATATATCAGTGCCACCTTATCAGTGCCAACTCATCAGTGCCCATCGGTGCCGCCTCATCAGTGCCCATCAGTGCTGACTCATCAGTGCCCGTCAGTGAAGGAGAAAACAAAATTTTATTTTTTTAACAGAAACAAAGAAAAACTTTTTTTTTTTTCAAAAATGTCGGTCTTTTTTAGCTTGTTTAGCAAAAAATAAAAACCGCAGAGGTGATCAAATACCACCAAAAGAAAGCTCTATTTGTAATAAGAAAATGATACATTTAGTTTGGGTACCGTGCTGTATGACCGCGCAATTGTCATTCAAAATGCGACAGCACTGAAAGCTCAAAATTGTCCTGGGCAAAAGTGCCTGGTATTGAAGTGGTTAATAACTCAAGAGGGAAAATATCCTGTAACTCTGGTTGTCTATGGTGGGGGATCTCTGGAGAGGCGAGGAGCCAGTATACATCAGGCACATATAGACCTCATATAATATTGATGTCTCTGGAAGAAACTGTTGATTGAAGGAGAAAATCCTCAAGAAAATAAAGTCTTGGAAATGGCAGAGCAGAAAAACACATCCAGCCTCCTAGAGGATTTCAAAGTAGAACTATAGGATTACTCACAGTGCAGCTGACTTTGAAAGATACCATCTAGGGGTTTTTCCCCACAAAGCGCAAATGACCACTCTAGCGATAGGTGGTCAACATCCAGGGTGAGTGCACATCCATGTGGGGCACGTTGTCTGAACACTGAACAGTGGAGCACCCATTTTATATTGAAGTACCAGCACCTGTTTTCACAATTGTGGAACTTTATAAGGATTGAACATTTGATAAGATTTATTTCTGATATGAGTTATTAATTTTGCACTAGCCAAGCGCAGTGTTTGTTTAATCATTTTCACTTTGTTGTGACGCTAGTCAGCTCACATTTACATAGCTGCTGACAATTGTTGTTATTATTATCATTTATTCCTTTGGCGCAAAGTTTTTTTCTGTTATTAATTATGGGGTACTGTATCAAATGCTTTTGTCATATCCAGATACATCACATCCACAGGCCTGCCTCTATGCAGATTACAGCTTACATCCTCAGAGAATGTTAACAGGTTGGTCTGGCAAGAATGAACTTTCATAAATCCATGCTGGATATTGCCAATGATACTATATTTATCTATTTTTATACAGTTAGGGCTCTTTCACATGTGATGATCTGCCCCGTGAACATCCGCTTGCTCAGCGGGGATCGCTCCACCGATCCCCACTGAGCAGGAAGATGTGCAGGGACGGACCTGTCAGAGCGCTGCTCTCCCCTATGGGGGATCGGGTGATGACGGACCGTAGAGTCCGTCATCACCCGATCCAATCCGAAAACGGATGGAAAAGTAGGTTTTTCCTCCGTTACACTTTTTCGGATCGGAGCGGGTCGGATGTCAGCGGACATGTCACCGCTGACATCCGAGGCTCCATAGACCTCCATGGAGTGTCCGTTCAGGTCCGCCTAAAAAACTGACAGGCGGACCTGAATGGACAGTCCGTGTGAAAGAGGCCTAAATGTATTTTCACCTTCAGCCCTGCCGCCTGTCATAATAATACCTGAATAGTGCCTGAATCTGATTGATTGCAGGTGTTGTTCAGCCAATATTTTTCCACTCCGCTCCTTCGGTTTCTCAAAGGACTTTGAGCCAAAGAGCGCAGACAGGGCCACCCAAGAAGGATTTCATCAATAACAGGATGAAATTTTCGCTGTGTATGGCAAGCTTTAGTTCTTGCTATGGCTAAGTATTTATTTGCTGAAAATAACTTATCTCTTTGTTGGACTTACAGGGTCCCTGAGGGACATCGGAGAGGTGTCATGGGACAAGGATAATCTGAAGGAGACCTTGAAACAGTTTCCTCTTAAGTATCAAAATCGTCCTGCTGACTTCATCCTGCCTGTTCTGGTTTACAGGTACCAGATTTATGTTTCAATGCTTGCCACTTCAGTGCCAGAAGCCCCCTTAAAGAGACAGCCACAAGCTTAACCACTTCAGCTCCGGACCATTTGGCTGCCAAATGACTGGGCCACTTTTTGCGATTCAGCACTGCGTCGCTTTAACTGACAATTGCACGATCGTGCGACGTGGCTCCCAAACAAAATTGACGTCCTTTTTTTCCCACAAATAGAGCTTTCTTTTGGTGGTATTTGATCACCTCTGCGGTTTTTATTTTTTGCGCTATAAACAAAAATAGAGCAATAATTTTGAAAAAAAAGCAATATTTTGTACTTTTTGCTATAATAAATATCCCCACTTTTTTTTAAAAAAGCATTTTTTTTCTCAGTTTAGGCCAATACATATTCTTCTACATATTTTTGGTAAAAAAAAAATCTCAATAAGCATATATTGATTGGTTTGCACAAAAGTTATAGCGTCTGCAAAATAGGGGATAGTTTTATGGCATTTTTATTATTCATTTTTTTTTTTTACTAGTAATGGTGGCAATCTGCGATATTTATTGTGACCGCGACTTTATGGCGGACACATCGGACACTTGTGACACATTTTTGGGACCATTGTCATTTTTACAGCGATCAGTGCTATAAAAATGCACTGATTACTGTAAAATTGACACTGGCAGTTAAAAGTGTGTCCTAGGGAGTGATTCTAACTATTAGGTTGAGGAGCTACCAGTGACATGTCAGCAATCACTATTCCCGATCACAGGGAACAGTAGATCTCTGACATGTCACTAGGCAGAACAGGGGAATGCCTTGTTTACAAAGGCATCCCCCTGTTCTGCCTTTGCCGACCGCAATCGCGGGCCACCCGGGAACACTGAGTTCCCGGGACCCGCGGGTGCGCTCATGAGGCACGCGGCGGCGTGCGTGCGCTGGGTGGCAAATTTAAAGGGGCGTACAGGTACGCCCATTTGCCTGCCCGTGCCGTATATCGTCGTGCGGCGGTCAGAAAGTGGTTAATCATGGAGCACATATCACCATTTTTCCACCATGAAGGGGTATATACACCCAAAATTCAACATGTGTGCTTATGTGTGAATGTGTGGTTTCCAACCAGTGACTCATGACACGCGTGTAGTTTCATCTCAATCTAATGATCAATTGTGAAGGCAATGCCAATAATTGTCTTGGTTTTGAGGTCTACTAGTTTATATAAGCTTTGTGTCTGATTATAAATGTATTATCTATATTTAAAGGGGTTGTAAACCGTTGTGTTTTTTCAAATGCATCCTATGCATTAAGGTGAAAAAACACCTTGCAGTGTCCGGCCCCCCAGCCCCCTCCGTTTTACTTACCTGAGCCCCGAATTTCCATGGGCGCAATCCTGCGTGGCTCTCTCCACGCAGGCTCTTCATTGGATAGATTGATAGCAGCGCAGCCATTATTTTTTTTTTATTATTTTATTTAATGCCCAACTTCTAGTTTTTGGTAAAGAATAGGGACACTTACCTTTACTTCCTGTCTCAGAGTACAGTCATAAAGTCACCCGGGGGGTAACCTTTGGGGACACAGACAGCCTGGTAAATAAGATTCCCCAAAATATCACAATAACAATAATTGACTAGGGCAGGAAAATTTGTCATGAGCCTTAAATTGGTACTAAAGGCTACAGGTTTTTAACCTTAAAGAGGAAGTAAACTCCTCTGGTGTGTTTGTACCTATAATAAGGCTTACCTATAGGTACTGTAAATATCTCCTAAACTTGCACCATTTAGGGGATATTTACTGTATACTGTGCCAATTATGTAGTCGGCGCATGCGCTCTGAAGGAACGTGCCGTTTCTTTAGGGCCTGTGCCGTGACTGGCCGCCTCCCGCACGCATGTGCGAGAGTGACATCATCGTAACTCAGGCCAAATACAGTGCTGGAGCCCCCGAATCCAGAAGAAACACGGGGGAAAATGTCAGCTGTGTCAGCGTGTGCAGGCACCGCTGGAACAGCTTTGTTCTAAGGTAAGTATTTCTAAGGTAAGTGCCTTTGCCTTGCAGGTAAGCGGGGGGGGGGGGGGGTGCTACGGTTTACAACCGCTTTAATGCATTCTCTGCGTTAAGATAAAAAAAATCTTCTGTGTTCAGCTCCATACCAGCCCCCCTAAATAATTAGCTGACATTCTATATTTCACATCTAATGCCGCGTACACACGAGCGGACTTTACGGCAGACTTTGCCTGGCGGACTTTTTAACGGACTTTCTGAATGAACGGACTTGCCTACACACAATCAACCAAAGTCTGACGAATTCGTACGTGATGACATACGACCGGACTAAAACAAGGAAGTTCATAGCCAGTAGCCAATAGCTGCCCTAGCGTGGCTTTTTGTCCATCGAACTAGCATACAGACGAGCGGACTTTTCGACCGGACTCGAGTCCATCAGATAGATTTGAAACATGTTTCAAATCTAAGTCCGTCCAACTTTTGAGAAAACAAAGTCCGCTGGAGCCCACACACATCGAATTGTCCGACGAAATCCCGTCCGCCGGGCAAAGTCTGCCGTAAAGTCCGCTCGTGTGTATGCGGCATAAGACTCCAAATTTCGATCTATTGGAGAAAAAAAGCTTATATTCTAAGAGAGTGTGGTGGAAGCAAGAAATTAACAATGAATGAAGCATAAAGGAACTTAGTGGTCAGAGTTGGTTTGGTGATGGGTAATAGAGAGAAGGAATTAGGAAAAGACTGGGATAATTGCTATTATTACATATTGGACTTCTTTTTCTTTTTTAACGTGTAATTTATTTGTTTGTTTTTGTAAAGAAAATATTCTGAAAAAATTAATAAAATGTTTTCGAAAAAAAAAATGCTTACCTAAGCCTGATCTCGATCCAGCACTGTGCCCAGGAGCAGCTTCTCTCTCCGCTCTCTCTCTCTCCACAGGACAAAGAGGCAGCAGCAAGAGCCATGAGCTCCCAAATTAAAATATACAATACAATATAAGATGATTGACAGATATTATAAGCTTTGATGATAATGGTAATACCTCAACGTGGGTGAGAAAAACTTTTACCTTTAATGATACAACCACATTGAATACAATTTAAACAAGAATAGGAGCTGGTGTTCTGCGCTCCAAGGAAAGTAAGCCCTGATAATGGTGGACGATATTGATCTGATCTCACTAATCGATTTTATATGGTTCTGCCTTTTTGGAAAGATGAAAATGGAGTATAACATTCTGTAATAGTTGGATAAGTGTTCCTGTGAATAAATCAATGTTTTTAATAATCCTATGTAACACATAGTATATAAGAAGAGAATAGAAGTAGAGCAAGAACCGGCCGAATTTTGATCCATCTATGGGCAGGCTGGATCTATTAATCCAATTCCGTACAACCAGCCTGTCGTGTTTTTTTCACCTATAGCTGCCAGCAGTGATCATTGTATTCTGCCATTGGGGAAGGTTCCCTGCTGCCAGAACACAATATTGCTGCAGGAGGTATTCAAACAATTTTCTTTCATTCAACCCTCAGGAAAATTGTATAATGTATGGCCTGTCTAATTCTCATTTATCTGGGAATGAGACCTCCCTATCACTCATGGTGATATTAAATTTCAACCCATTTTTGAGTGGAGCAATCCCAGATTTTGATTGTTTTAATTATATATATGTTTTTTTATGTATGTTTTAGTGCCAATCGGGACTGGAGTTCCAGCGAGGGTAAAGATATACAGGAATTCATTACGCATGCCTTCAGAATCACAGGTTTGTACTTTTAATTTCTACCCTTTTATCATCATTGTTTACAGTGCCTTGCAAAAGTATTCACCCCCCTTGGCTTTTTAACTATTTTGTTACATTACAGCCTTTAGTTCAATGTTTTTTTGAATCTGAATTATATGTGATGGATCAGAACACAATAGCCTAAGTTGGTGAAGTAAAATTAGAACAATATATGTATAAAAAACTATTTTTCAGAAATAAAAAACTGACAATTGGCATGTGCGTATGTATTCACCCCCTTTGTTATGAAGCCCATAAAAAGCTCCGGTGTAACCAATTACCTTCAGAAGTCACATAATTAGTGAAATGAAATGTCCACCTGTGTGCAATCTAAGTTTCACATGATCTGTCATTACATATACACACCTTTTTGTAACGCCCCAGAGGCTGCAACACCTAGGCAAGAGGCACCACTAACCAAACACTGCCATGAAGACCAAGGAACTCTCCAAACAAGTAAGGGACAATGTTGTTGAGAAGTACAAGTCAGGGTTAGGTTATAAAAAAATATCCAAATCTTTGATGATCCCTAGAAGCACCATCAAATCTATCATAACCAAATGGAAAGAACATGGCACAACAGCAAACCTGCCAAGAGACGGCCGCACACCAAAACTCATGGACCGGGCAAGGAGGGCATTAATCATAGACAGGGCTGGTGCAAGGATTTTTGACACCCTAGGCGAAACCTCATTTTGCTGTCCCCATTGGCTCCACCCCTGACTCCACCGCATTTGCCCTGCCCATGTGACAGGAGGTGGCGCTATACAGGAAGCATCAGCTCTGCTTCCTCTAGCACTGTGCCTCTCATTACACTACCGGTTGGACAGAGCAGCTGCCTGAGACTGAGATAGTTACATTCTGCAGCCTGCGGAGCATGCAGACGCGGGGGGGAAACCAGTGGCTGGGCGCCCCTAGGCAGCAGTGCGCCCTAGGCGGTTGCCTAGTTTGCCTAGTGGTAGCACCGGCCCTGATCATAGAGGCAGCACAGAGACCTAAGGTACCCCTGGAGGAGCTGCAGAGTTCCACAGAAGAGACTGGAGTATCTGTACATAGGACAACAATAAGCCGTACGCTCCATAGAGTTGGGCTTTATGGCAGAGTGGACAGAAGAAAGCCATTACTTTCAGCAAAAAACAAAATGGCACGTTTTGAGTTTGCGAAAAGGCATGTGGGAGACTCCCAAAATGTATGAAAGAAGGTACTCTGGTCTGATAAGACTAAAATTGAACGTTTTTGCCATCAAAGAAAACGCTATGTCTGGTGCAAACCCAACACATCACATCACCCAAAGAACACCATCCCCACAGTGAAACATGGTGGTGACAGCATCATGCTGTGGGGATGTTTTTCAGCAGTAGGGACTGGGAAACTGGTCAGAGTTGAGGGAAAGATGGATGGTGATAAATACAGGGATATTCTTGAGCAAAACCTGTACCACTCTGTGTGTGATTTGAGGCTAGGATGGAGGTTCACCTTCCAGCAGGACAATGACCCCAAACACACTGCTAAAGCAACACTTGAGTGGTTTTAGGGAAAACATCTAAAAATGTGTTGGAATGGCCTAGTCAAAGCCCAGACCTGAATCCAATAGAAAATCTGTAGTCAGACTTAAAGATTGCTGTTCACAAGCGCAAACCATCCAACTTGAAGGAGCCGGAGCAGTTTTGCAAGGAGGAATGAGCAAAAATCCCAGTGGTAAGATGTGGCAAGCTCAAAGAGACTCATCCAAAGCGACTTGGAGCTGTGATAGCCGCAAAAGGTGGCTCTACAAAGTATTGACTTTAGGGGGTGAATAGTTATGCACTTTGACTTTTTCTGTTATTTTGTCCTATTTGTTGTTTGCTTCACAATAAAAAAAAAACATATTTAAAGTTGTGGGCATGTTCTGTAAATTAAATTATGCAAATCCTCAAACAATCCATGTTAATTCCAGGTTGTGAGGCAACAAAACACGAAAAATGCCAAGGGGTGAATACTTTTGCAAGGCACTGTATACTGTAATATGCTGCATAAGGGATGCATTACTGAATTGGTCATTTTTAACTGTAGCATGCTCTAGTGTGTGCTAGGTATTAGTGCAGGTACATTTCTTTAGCTCAGGGCTAAGCCTGGGTTGTGAATCTGGGTAAGGGTTCAGTGAGTCAGGTGCCTCCCTATGTTTTCTGGGACATTGGAGAATGTTCTAGACATAGTGGGTGAAGGTTAGGAGGAGCTGTTTGAAATATTTATGAGGGCCTCAGCCAATCCCCAGTAAAGGGTTGGCAGGGGGCGGGTTCCTGCCTGTAATGGGCCTTAAATCTGACTGAGTGACCGTCAGATCTTCACACAGTGATCCAGCTGGGTTCTGCAAGCAAGTGTGTGCTGGAGGAAGAAGTGGAGCTGTATATAGAGACTGTATATGGAGACTGTATATTGGTACCCAAAGTTCTGCTAGGAACTTGAAATGGACCTTTATGTAACTTTACATAAGTTGAATATACAGCAACAGAATACATTTTCATAAAAAGCTCCACCTTTTATCATTAAAGTGTTCATTACCTTAAAAACACTGGCCATAGATGGATCGAAATTTGACTGGTTCAGAAGGGATTATGTGTGGCAGTCCCATATGTGAGAATGTTGGAAAATATTTGTTGATCAGCAGACTGCTGCTGCTGATCATTGTATTCTGACAGCGGAGAGTCCCCCTATAAGAAAACAATGTCCCAGCAGGGGGGATTCTTCCATCCACCTTGTTCATTCTCATTATATATATATATTATTCATTCTCATTATATATATATTCTCATTATACATTATATAGTGGGGACAGAAAGTATTCAGACCCCCTTAAATTTTTCACTCTTTGTTATAATGCAGCCATTTGCTAAAATCATTTAAGTTCATTTTTTCCTCATTAATGTACACACAGCAGCCCATATTGACAGAAAAACACTGAATTGTTGACATTTTTGCAGAATTACTAAAAAAGAAAAACTGAAATATCACATGGCCCTAAGTATTCAGACCCATTGCTGTGACACTCATATATTTAACTCAGGTGCTGTCCATTTCTTCTGATCATCCTTGAGATGGTTCTACACCTTCATTTGAGCCCAGCTGTGTTTGATTATACTGTTTGGACTTGATTAGGAAAGCCACACACCTGTCTATATAAGACCTTACAGCTCACAGTGCATGTTAGAGCAAATAAGATTCATGAGGTCAAAGGAACTGTCTGAAGAGCTCAGAGACAGAATTGTGGCAAGGCACAGATCTGGCCAAGGTTACAAAAAAATTTCTGCTGCACTTAAGGTTCCTAAGAGCACAGTGACCTCCATAATCCTTAAATGGAAGACGTTTGGGATGACCAGAACCCTTCCTAGAGTTGGACATCCGGCCAAACTGAGTTATTGGGGGAGAAGAGCCTTGGTGAGAGAGGTAAAGAAGAAGGTAAAGAAGAACCCAAAGATCACTGTGGCTGAGCTCCAGAGATGCAGTCGGGAGATGGGAGAAAGTTGTAGAAAGCCAACCATCACTGCAGCCCTCCACCAGTCGGGGCTTTATGGCAGAGTGGCCCGACAGAAGCCTCTCCTCAGTGCAAGACACATGAAAGCCTGCATGGAGTTTGCAAAAAAAACACCTGAAGGACTCCAAGATGGTGAGAAATAAGATTCTCTGGTCTGATGAGACCAAGATAGAACTTTTTGGCCTTAATTCTAAGCGGTATGTGTGGAGAAAACCAGGCACTGCTCATCACCTGTCCAATACAGTCCCAACAGTGAAGCATGGTGGTGGCAGCATCATGCTGTGTGAGTGTTTTTCAGCTGCAGGGACAGGACGACTGGTTGAAATCGAGGGAAAGATGAATGCGGCCAAGTACAGGGATATCCTGGACGAAAACCTTCTCCAGAGTGCTCAGGACCTCAGACTGGGCCAAAGGTTTACCTTCCAACAAGACAATGACCCTAAGTACACAGCTAAAATAACGAAGGAGTGGCTTCACAACAACTCCGTGACTGTTCTTGAATGGCCCAGCCAGAGCCCTGACTTAAATCCAATTGAGCATCTCTGGAGAGACCTAAAAATGGATGTCCACCAACGTTTACCATCCAACCTAACAGAACTGGAGAGGATCTGCAAGGAGGAATGGCAGAGGATCCCCAAATCCAGGTGTGAAAAACTTGTTGCATCTTTCCCAAAAAGACTCATGGCTGTATTGGATCAAAAGGGGGCTTCTTCTAAATACTGAGCAAAGGGTCTGAATACTTAGGACCATGTGATATTTCAGTTTTTCTTTTTTAATAAATTTGCAAAAATGTCAACAATTCTGTGTTTTTTTCTGTCAATATGGGGTGCTGTGTGTACATTAATGAGGAAAAAATTAACTTAAATGATTTTAGCAAATGGCTGCAATATAACAAAGAGTGAAAATTTTAAGGGGGTCTGAATACTTTCCGTCCCCACTATATATCGAGTGCAAAAGCCAACACATTTTCGTTGCCATACAGCGCCCCCTTCATCAGGGCTTTGGGAAAGATAGTATGGTGATATATAAGTACAGTGAATCTACAGTGAGGACACTACTTTAGATCAAAGTTTTGGTTCACTTATACAACATCCCCCCCAGAATGCTCTCCAACCTTTAATAATAATAATAAGTACATTGCCCACCTTCGCTGCCCATGTCTACTGCAGAATACGGCATTTTCAAAGTATACACGGTCACTATCTCCGGTTCTTAACCATCCACTCTTTTTAATTGAGCAGGAATTCACCCAGTTGTTGTCATCACCCAATGTGCTGCTCAGAACTTCGATGCCGTTAAACAGAAATTTGGAAGACTTGGAGCCACAAAGCGTCTCTGGGTGGAGAATTACACTGAGAATGATTACACTCGTACAGAGGAAAAAGACCGGAAGATACTGGAGTTCCTCCATGTTTGTATTCAGGAAGCTCAGCGGGCAATCAGGATGAGGGAGAACCAGGACAACCAGACCATATTTGTCAAACAGGCTGTCCAACAGATTCAGCTTGAGACTGACCTGATGAGGAAAGACCTGGAGCCCCCTCCCCCTCCCCCTCCAGCTCCCAACAGAAGCCGGTGCAGTCCATCCTAAAAGAATGCACCGCTTGCAGATCCCATGATGCATTCTATGGCCAAAAATGTGGACACCCCTCCAAATGATTAAGTTAAAGGAGAAATACAGCCAAAGCTCATTTGGCTGTGATTCTCCTGTGGATCACAAGAGTGCAGTTCCTTTTGCACTCCTGTGAACATTTTCAGCTGAAGCCTGCTGTTGGCTGATGTCACAAAGCTGGTCCGGACTCAGGAAAGATCACGATCATATAGTCAGGATCCACCCAGATGCCTGGACCGGTGTTCCATCAGATATGGCGACTCGTCAGAATTGTTAACGGAAGTGACGTTCTGTTGCCGCCATCTTGCTGCACCCCGCACTGCTCCACAGTAATGATACACGAGAGGCGGCAAGTTGACATCTTATTATACCCACCGGAGTTTTGCATTTTACAGTTATTTTTAACAGGAAACGGAACATATATAGTGAAATACAGTATTTGGAAATCCGACGGACTGTGTTGAATTTTAAAATCAGCGCTCTGTCACATAACAAACCTGGGAGATCAGCAGGTTTGCCGCTGCTTTAAAAATTTAACATCTAAACAGTCCATCGGATTTCAAAATACTGTATTTCACCTTATAAGCTCAGTTTTCTGTTAAAAATAACTGTATAATGCAAAATTCCAGTGGGTGTAACAAGATGTCCACTTGCCCCCTTCTCCATACCTCCCAACTTTTTGAGATGGGAAGGAGGGACACATATCAGCAAAAGTATGCAGGCATAGGACACACCCCTTGCCACACCCTCTTATAGGAGAATTGTACAAAAAAACAAGACTGGTTAAACCCACAAGTGCTTTTTTACCACTACCATTTCTTTATATTGCCTTTTGGAATTTACAAATGCAGCAATGTAGAAATCAGATGAAAGGTTTAGCGCTGGAAAACACTTTTTAACCACTTGCTTACAGGGCACTTAAACCCCCCTCCTATCCAGACCAATTTTCAGCTTTCAGCGCTGACGCACTTTGAATGACAACTGCGCGGTCATACAACACTGTACCCAAATGAAATTTTTATCACTTTTTCAACACAAATAGAGCTTTCTTTTGGTGGTATTTGATCACCTCTGCAGTTTTTAGTTTTTGTTAAAAAAATGTAAAAAACTGAATTTTAAAAAAAAAAAATTTTTATTTTTTTATATTTTGTTATAAAAAATTTAAAACGGTTAATTTTTCTCCTTCATTGATGTACGCTGATGAGGCGGCAGTGATGGGCACTGATAGGCGGCAGTGATGGGCACTGATGGGTGGCAGTGATGGGCACTGATGGGTGGCAGTGATGGGCAGCACTGCCAGGTGGCACTGATTGGCACTACAGGTGGGCATTGATAGGTGGCACTTGTGGGCATTGATAGGTGGCACTTGTTGGTATTGATAGGTGGCACTGTGGGCACTGTTAGGTGGCACTGTGGGCACTGTTAGGTAGCACTGTGGGCACTGTTATATGGCACTGATGAGGCAGATGTGCCTCTTCCACTTGGGGACCGATGTCCCCCACATCCGAGCCGGTGATCGGCTTTTTTTCTACTCACGCTGTCAGCGTGAGTAGAAAAAAAAAACATTTACCGATCTTTTGTTTACATCATGTGATCAGCTGTCATTGGCTGACAGCTGATCACATGGCAAGGGGCCGGGACCGGCCTCTTACTCGGATCGGTGATCAGCCGAGTCTCAGTGACTCAGTGATCACAGCGCAGGGCTCGCGCAGGGAGCGTGCACAGGGGAGGCCGTCATATGACAGCCTCCCGGGAATTCAGGTCCGCGCTGTGGGCGTCATGCCATAGCGCGGATGTGTAGTGGTTAATAGATAAAAAGTGCATTTTATATACATCTATATAGATCAGACCAAAACGAGGGACAAATGAGGAGGAACGAGGGACAGAGGGACATTGCTCCAAATCAGGGACAGCCCCTCAAAATCAGGGACAGTTGGGAGCTATGCCTTCTCACTGTATCATTACTGTGGAGGAGTGCAGGGTGTAGCAAGATGGCAGCGAAGGAACGTCACTTCCTTTTACCAATTCTGATGGGTCGCCTTATCTGATGGAACACCGGCACCCAACTCAGCCTCTTAGCAAGCCACTGAGAGCCCGAGCTGGCTGTTGCCGCCCCTCCACAGCCCAGCTGGGGGGGGGGGGGCAGAGCAGAGAGCCAGTGACTGACAGTCACCAGCTCTCTACTCAGGGAACTCTGAGGACTGAGTAATCCACAGTATGTGATAGCTCGGTTCTCAGTGTTAGAGCCATGCTGCATTCACCTAGGCAAGTATGATTCTGCAAAAAAAAACATAACTATTCTCAAGAGCCAGCCCACTTCTTGCAACAGAGCTGAGTTCTTTTGAGAGGAGTAATGAGGCAGGGTGCAGGGATGCTTTCAGGAAGCTATTTAAAGTTTAAAGAACCCTGCCAGCCCCTCCCACCAACCATGATCTGCCTGCATTGCATAGAGAAGCACAGAAAACCAATTATAACATCACCGAGTCTAAAATTAAGAAAGTATTGGGAACAGAAAGATTTAATGTACAAATATTAAAGTCGCAAAGAGGGGGCAACTCCATATTATTGCCCGTGGGTTGAGAATGGGATATCCAACAAGCTCACATAGTTTTGGCAATATTGTAATGTATATGTAATAAATTAGTATTAATCATTAAGAAGATACATTCTGTATTATTTTATGCTCAGATTGTATCATGGTGATCTTTCCCCACCTAATATATTATATCATTTTATGCTGTTGCTCATAACATTGTAAAAAAAAGCTTGCTTACAGCGCTAGTTAACCACCTTAATACCGGGCACTTTCACCCCCTTCCTGCCCAGGCATTCAGTGCTGTCGCACTTTGAATGGTAATTACTTAATCATGCAACACTGTACCCATATAAAATTTTAATCATTGTTTTTACACAAATAGAGCTTTCTTTTGGTGCTATTTAATGACCACTGGTTTTTTTTGTTTTTTTTTCGCTACAAATAAAATACCATTTGGAAAAAAATGAATTTTTCTTAGTTTCTATTATAAAATTTTGCAAATAGGTAATTTTAATTTGACCAAAATTTATACTGCTACATTTCTTTGGTAAAAATAACCCAAATCAGAGTATATTATTTGGTCTGTGTGAAAGCTATGGTGCCAATCATTGAAAATTGATCACGCCTGATCACATCTGATATACGGCCTATCTCATTTCTTGAGGCCCTAACATGCCAGGACAGTACAAATATCCCCCAAATTACCCCTTTTTGGAAATTAGACCATCCAGTGTATTTAGTAAGAGGCATTGCGAGTTTTTTTGAAGTTGTATTTTTTTTCCCACAATTCTTTGGTAAAAATAAAGTTAAATATTTATTTTTTTCACAAAAATGTCATATTAACCACTTCAGCCCCAGAGGATTTGGCTGCCCAATGACCGGGCCATTTTTTGCAATTCGGCACTGCGTCGATTTAACTGACAATTGCGCGGTCGGGGCGACGTTGCTCCCAATCAAAATTGACGTCCTTTTTTTCCCACAAATAGAGCTTTCTTTTGGTGGTATTTTATCACCTCTGAGGTTTCTATTTTTTACGCTATAAACAAAAAAAGAGCGACAATTTTGAAAAAAAAGCAATATTTTTTACTTTTTGCTATAATAAATACCCCCAAAAAATATATAAAAAAAAAACAATTTCTTTCTCAGTTTAGGCCAATATGTATTCTTCTACATATTTTTGGTAAAAAAAAAAAAAAAATCGCAATAAGTGTATATTGATTGGTTTGCGCAAAAGTTATAGCATCTACAAAATAGGGGATAGATTTATGGCATTTTTATTTATTTTTTATTTTTTTACAAGTAATGGCGGAGATCCGCAATTTTTTCATGACTGTGACATTGCGGCGGACATATCGGACACTTTTGCCACTATTTTGGGACCATTCACATTTATACAGCGATCAGTGCTATAAAAATGCACTGATTACTGTATAAATGTCACTGGCAGGGAAGAAGTTAACACTAGGGCGTGATCAAGGGGTTAAATGTGTTACCTAGGCAGTGATTCTAACTGTAGGGGGAGGGGACTCACAAGGGGAGGAGAACGATTGGTGTTCCTCTGTACTGGGAACACACGATCGGTCTCCTTTCCCCTGACAGGACGTGGATCTGTGTGTTTACACACACAGATCCATGTCCCTGCTCTGTTACAGGTAATCGCGGGTGGCCGGCGGACATCGTGGCCGCTGGGCACGTGCATCCACTCCGGAGTGACGCGGCGCGTGCCCCCTAGACGGCCGGAAGCCGAAGACATCATATGATGCCCGCCCAGGATGGGAGATCCCTCCTGCAGACGTCATTTGACTATGGGCGGGAAGCAAGTGTTTAAACTTCTCCACAACTTTATCCCTGACCTGTCTGGTGTGTTCCTTGGCCTTCTTGATGCTGTTTGTTCTCTAAGGTTCTCTAACAAACCTGTGAGGACTTCACAGAACCGCTGTATTTATACTGAGATTAAGCTACACACAGGTGGACTCTATTTACTAATTAGGTGAGTTCTGAAGGCAATTGATTCCACTAGATTTTAGTTAGGGGTATCAGAGTTAAGGGGAGTGAAAACAAATGCACGCCACACTTTTCACAGATTGATTTGTAAAAAAAAATTTGAAAAACATTTATCATTTTCCTTCCACTTCACAATTATGTGCCACTTTGTGTTGGTCTATCACATAAAATCTCAATAAAATACAATTGTTTTTGGTTGTAACATGAGAAAATGTGGAAAATTTCAAGGGGTATGAATACTTTTTCAAGGCACTGTAACTACACTTATCTCTAATGAATATGTAGAACCTAGCACTACACTGTGAGAATGCCATTGGATTTTATCTAAGGGATTTGTGATATGTGACCTGTAATTTTATAGCTACAGGCTGTGCATAGCAATAAAAAATATTCAGTGCCATATCATTACAAGGTAATTCTTAAGGACTTTGGCACTTCATCCTCTCTCATACAAATTCCTTTCAGGAAATATATTTGTGATTTTCCTTGGCTTCCTTTACTGCAGTTGTCAGTGTTGCTTCAGTCTTGGAAATTTCTCCACACAAAATCACTGGATCTACTGGTAAGAAATATACTATACGAGGGCATGTTATTATCTGTCTGTTAGTGCACAGTTTGGCTGAACTTTCAATAAAAAGAAGAAAAGAGGGAGCTCTAACTAATCTCGCAAGAATCGCTGCAATACTGGGAACTGCCAACCTGAAATTAGAAGTTCTTTTCCTTTTTCTGACAGAGAAGGGTAAAGCTGGTGATCAGCTTTACATGGACTTTCCGGGCGAAAAAAGGGGATACTTTTTTACCATTTCTTTCATATACATAATTGTTTTTACTGTTTAGATTATTACAATTGTTATTGACAAAACATTTAGTACTAAAAATTGTTTGTAACTATAAATGTCCGTATGCATGAAACGGGGATAGAAGAGTGAAAGCTCCTCTAGGACAGAGACCAGTGGGAACATTTCACTAAGCTTCACTGTGGAATATCTCAGATTTTCGAACACTGGGCAATTTATTAGGAACTAATCTTAAACCAGTACCAATATTGGTTTGGGCCTCTCTTCTCTTTAAATTCTAAACTCCACAAACATTTTCTTTGAGATTCAGGTCCATGTTGACATGGGTTCCATGGATTCTCTGTGGTATGAATTTCACATTTCACAAACATTCCTTTGAGATTCTGGTCCATTTTGGCATGGGTTTCATGGGTTCTTTGTGGTATGAATTTCACATTCCACAAGCATTCTTTTGAGATTTAGGTCCACGTTGACATGGGTTCCATGGATTCTCTGAGGTATGGATTTCACATTCCACAAGCATTCCTTTGAGATTCAGGTCCATGTTCACATGCATACCTCCCAACTTTCTGAGATGGGAATGAGGGACACTTCTTAGTAAAAGTATATAGGTATAGGACACACCCCCTACCACGCCCCCGTAGGAGAACTGTACAAAGGATACCCCCTTCAGGAGACGGAACTTTGGAGGTGACAAGAACACCAATATGTACAAAAATATTGTATTACAATAAATTATTTACAATACATTGCATAAAAAAATGTCTCTGCAAAGACAGAAATGAATTGATCACAAGTAGTAATGATACATATACAGATACTTAGGACATTACTGGTGTACCCAATGTTTCTGGCTTGACGCCTTTCTTCAGGGGTTTATACAAATAGAGCAGTAGTCGTATAGTATGTCTATTAAAGAAACATATAGGGGGTTATTTACGAAAGGCAAATCCACTTTGCACTACAAGTGCAAAGTGCACTGGAAATTGCACTGAAAGTGCACTTGGAAGTGCAGTCACCGTAAATCTGAGGGGTAGATCTGAAATGAGGGGAAGCTCTGCTGATTTGATTATCCAATCAATGTGCAAGCTAAAATGCTGTTTTTTATTTTCCTTGCATGTCCCCCTCGGATCTACAGCGACTGTACTTCCAAGTGCACTTTCAGTGCAATTTCAAGTGCACTTTGCACTTGTAGTTTGCACTTGTAGTGTAAAGTGGATTTGCCTTTAGTAAATAACCCCCAGAGTGTTATAAAAACACCAAAATGAATCATAACTGAAGACCAAAATACATTCAATAACAGTGAAAATCACATACCAATGGTATCTTATGATTTCATACATGGGTAAAAGGACCTAGAGAGGTCCCATAATGCAGGTAAACTGGACAGACAAGGCGCAAAGATGGTCACCCCACCGAAACAAGGGATGACCCCACAGAGGTCCAAATGGGGAAACGGACACAAAAAAGACACCAACAATTAGTTTGACTTAGAGTAATCAAAGAATATATGTAGGAGAACTGGACAAAAAAAATTTGGTTAAATCAACAATTGCTTTTTTTTTACCACTTCTATTCCTTTATATTGGCTTTTGGAATTGCAGCAATTTAGACATTGGATGAAAGGTTTAGCACTGGGGATAAGGAATACTTTTTGAAAGATAAGTAGTGCATTTTATATACAACTTCATAGATCAGACCAAAATGAGGAACAAATGAGGAGGAAAGAGGAACAGAGGGACATTGTTCCAAATCAGGGGCAGTTCCTCAAAATCAGGGACGGTTGGAAGCTATGGGTTCCATGGATTTTCCGTTCTATACAACCCATGTCCTAATTGGTTATAATCATCTGCCGACCTCAGAGGGGACAGGGATAATCAAACATCTCAATTAAAAAAAATTGCATATCCACCAAAATCTCCCTTTAAACTTTGCGTAGTCTTCCTCAGGGTATAATGGGGGTGGAAGCAGTCCTACATATGTAAAGAAAAAGATCACACAGCAGAAATGATGTTGACTTTACTGAATTGCAAATAACAACAATGTCTATACAATTACAATATTTCAACCTATTAGACCAGAATTATTTTTAATTGTATGTATCAAAAGTGTTTAAATGTTCAAAAAAAATTGTGTATATTTTATACCAAGTGTCCGGACCAGCAGAATCAGCTAACAGCACATCCCGTTGGGGTCCCAGCCTGAGATGGGCTCCCAAACCCACAGGGGATCAATGATCATCGGGGGGGGTGCTAGGGAAAGTTCCACCATAGGGGCTATATTTAAGGGCAACGGCGCTATGTCACTAGTTTATCACATGTTGCTTTAATTGAAAAACAAATGAACCAGTGTAGACCAAATTAGAATATAGCCATGACCAAATATATTAGACAGATATGTTTGGATATAACAGCAAAAAATTTAATATATATTATTATTATTCAGGATTTATATGGCGCCAACAGTTTACGCAGCGCTTTACAATATAAAAGGGAGACAATACAGTTATAATACAATAAAATACAAGAGGATTAAGAGGGCCCTGCTCAGAAGAGCTTACAATCTAATAGGGTGGGGCAGGTGGTACAAAAGGTTGTAACTGTGGGGAATGAGCTGGTGGAAGTGGTAGGAGATTAGTTGGAGACGTAATAGGTTTTCCTGAAGAGATGAGTTTTCAGGGATCACCTGAAGGTAGCAAGAGTAGGGGATAGCCGGATAGATGGAGGTAGCGAGTTCCAGAGGATGGGAGAGGCTCTGGAGAAATCCTGGAGATGAGCATGGGAGGAGGAGATGAGAGAGCTTGAAAGCAGGAGGTCTTGAGAGGAGCGGAGAGGTCGATTTGGGTGATATTTGGAGACAAGATTAGTGATGTAGCTCGGGGCAGAGTTGTGAATGGCTTTGTATGTTGTGGTTAGTATTTTGAATTTAATTCGCTGGGAGATTGGGAGCCAGTGCAGGGATTGGAGTAGAGGGTTGGCAGACACTGAGCGGTTGGTAAGGTGGATAAGTCTGGCAGCAGCATTCATGATAGACTGAAGAGGGGATAGCCTATGGAGAGGTAAGCCAATGAGAAGGGAGTTGCAATAGTCAAGGCGAGAGATAACAAGGGAGTGAATGAGGAGCTTGGTGGTTTCATTTGTTAAAAAGGGGCGAATTTTAGAGATGTTACGGAGGTGAATTCTACAAACTTTTGACAGCGATTGGATTTGAGGCTGAAATGACAAGTCAGAGTCTAGGATTACACCTAGTACCCTGGCGTGAGGGGAGGGACTGATGGATGCATTGTTGATTTTGATGGAAAAGTCATAGAGGGGTGCACGGGCGGGGGGAATATTAATAGCTCAGTTTTAGAGAGATTTAGTTTAAGGAAGTTATGCGACATCCATGCTGATATGTCAGTAAGTAAGTTAGTAATGCGAGAGGAGACTGAAGGAGTGAGGTGAGGAGTAGACAGATAGATTTGGGTGTCATTGGCGTATAAGTGGTATTGGAAGCCGTGGGCAGTTATTAAGTGACCGAGGGAGGAGGTGTAGATAGAGAAGAGAAGGGGTCCAAGAACTGAGCCTTGGGGGACCCCCACAGAAAGGGGGAATGGAGAGGAGGAGACAGAGTTGTAGGTGACACTGAAGAAGCGCTGTGATAAATAGGCAGAGAACCAGGATAGAGCAGAATCTCGGAGGCCAAGGGAATGTAGCTTATTGAGAAGGAGCGGGTGGTCAACAGTATCAAAGGCCGCAGAGAGGTCAAGTAGTAGGAGTATGGAATACTGGCTGTTGGTTTTAGCAGTTAGTAAATCGTTAGTGAGTTTTAGTAAGGCAGTTTCCGTGGAGTGCTGCGAGCGAAAGCCAGACTGTAAGGGTTCAAGAAGGTTATTTTCATTGAGGTAGGAGCTAAGACGGTTGTAGACTATGCTTTCTTGAAGTTTAGAGGTGAATGGGAGCAATGAGATGGGTCTTAA
Source organism: Aquarana catesbeiana (assembly GCF_042186555.1). Lineage (NCBI taxonomy): Eukaryota > Metazoa > Chordata > Amphibia > Anura > Ranidae > Aquarana > Aquarana catesbeiana. The sequence continues at coordinate 74,190,244 of NC_133329.1, read as the reverse complement.
GTTGTTCAGGTCGGTAGGGTCCAGTGAGGGCTTTTTAAGAATGGGAGTGATCTGCGCATGTTATAGAGGGGAGGGGAAGATGCCACTAGAGAGGGAGAGATTGAAGATGTGGGTGAGGGAGCATAGGATAGAAGAAGAGGGTGACCGTAGTAGTTGTGAGGGAACAGGATCCAAGGGACAATTGGTTAGGAGGGCATCTGAGAAAATTTTTGTAACCTCTTCCGTAGTAGCCAATTCAAAAGAGGAGAGTGTTGAATGTGCTACAAAAGCAAAAACGTCTTGCGAGCCACAATAATCCAATGCCCAGTGAAATACCACATATAAATATAGATATCTAGCAGCAAATGCAGTTCACGTATTCATAACCGTGCAGATAAATATACATAAAAAATTGTGCTGCGCTTAAGTGTATAACATCAAAAGTAAAAATACCAAAATTCACATAAAAAAATATATATATATAAAATAAAAAACAAAACAATATATGTGTTTACACACAATTCTTCCTGAGTGCAATGTGCACAACACCATATAGGATAAAATATATATAAATTTATACACAATTCTTCCTAAGTGCAAATGTGCATATAGATATTATTCCAACGCACAATCATACATTACTGTATAATAATATATTAATTAGTGTGACAATTAATACAAACGTGCAATAACTCACATAGGGTGCAACATGCAAATATTTTATTGAAAAAAGTTGATTTACATAAAGTGCTCAGTGATCCTTAAATCAATTAATGCAATCTCTCTTGGTGAAATGTCACCCAAAAAATTCTTATAACAGTGTCCACAATATTACAAAAAAACATTTTTTTTCTGTGTATATCCGTGTCCAAAAGAGATATTAAATATTCAATTATCTAGCGTGTTGAATTCAAACCATGCCATGATGTGCCTCGGTGACCCCCCAAAGTGATTGCGCTCACCTCAGAGCGTGTGACACAGTGATTAGCTGTGTCAAATCACGTTGTGTAGCTACCCCCTGGGCTCTGTATAGCAAGCTAGATGCGATCTCCAATCTGGGTTAATCTGGCTCCATAGACATCATACCATAAAGTAAAGAGAGACTATATAGCGTAATACTGTTAAACGATTTTTATTTAGTAAAAAGCCACTTCCCACAAAGGGGTACTCACATTTTCCTGGTGCTGCTGTGCACCAAACAATAAAAGTTCTTTTAAAAAACGCCGATCGGGTGCTGCAGGGTATATGCTTCTCCTAGCTCAGCTCTATGCTGCTCACTCCGTCCTGGCCCCTCCCCTACGCGTCTTCAACACAGGGAGACACAGATCCCCCTGATGAAGACACGTGACTCCCTGTGTCGAAGACGCGTAGGGGAGGGGCCAGGACGGAGTGAGCAGCATAGAGCTGAGCTAGGAGAAGCATATACCCCGCAGCATGCCGATCTGCGTTTTTTAAAAGAACTTTTATTGTTTGGTGCACAGCAGCACCAGGAAAATGTGAGTACCCCTTTGTGGGAAGTGGCTTTTTACTAAATAAAAATTGTTTAACAGTATTACGCTATATAGTCTCTCTTTACTTTATGGTATGATGTCTATGGAGCCAGATTAACCCAGATTGGAGATCGCATCTAGCTTGCTATACAGAGCCCAGGGGGTGGCTACACAGCGTGATTTGACACAGCTAATCACTGTGTCACACGCTCTGAGGTGAGCGCAATCACTTTGGGGGGTCACCGAGGCACATCACGGCATGGTTCGAATTCAACACGCTGGATAATTGAATATTTAATATCTCTTTTGGACACGGATATACACAGAAAAAAAATGTTTTTTTGAATATTGTGGACACTATTATAGGAATTTTTTGGGTGATATTTCACCGAGAGAAATTGCATTAATTGATTTAAGGATCACTGAGCACTTTATGTAAATCAACTTTTTTCAATAGAATATTTGCATGTTGCACTTTATGTGAGTTATTGCACGTTTGTATTAATTGTCACACTAATTAATATATATATTTATGTGCACAGTAATGTATGATTGTGCGTTGGAATAATATCTATATGCACATTTGCACTTAGGAAGAATTGTGTATAAATGTATATATATTTTATCCTATATGGTGTTGTGTGTTGAATGTGCTGCTAGGCAAGGTATGTTGGGTGGGGAAGACGTACGCACAGTGGAGATGTCCTCACGAATTGCATCGATCTTGTCTTTGAAGTGATTGGCAATCTCTTGGGCAGTGAGTGAGTTAGTGGGTAGAGGGGGTGGTGGACGAAGCAGAGAGTTAAAGGTTGAGAAGAGCCGACGGGGACTGGATGACAAGGAATTAATAAGAGAGACAAAGTATGCTTGTTTGGCAGCATGGAGGCATGAATTGTATTTTAGAAGGGCAGATTTATATAGGGCGAAGTCTTGCAGGCATTTGGTTTTACGCCACAGTCGTTCAAGAGCACGGCAATGTCTCTTGAGATTTCTAGTGTTGTCAGTTTGCCAGGGTGGTAACGGTCTGGGCCTGATTCTGCGTGTGGTTAGAGGAGCAAGTGCATCTAGTGATGATGAGAGTGAACTGTTGTAGACAGAGGTGGCCAGGTCAGGACAGGACAGGGGAGAGATTATGTCATATAGGTGGTCAGTAGCAGAATAGAGAAGAGAAGGGTTAAAGTGGCGAAGGTTTCTACAAGTAATTGTTTGCTGCTTGGAGGGATGGGTGGTTGGAGGCAAGGATTCAGTGAAAGTAATGAGGTTGTGATCAGATAGAGGAAAGGGGGTGTTGGTGAGGTTGCCAGGGTTGCAGAGATGGGAGAATACAAGGTCAAGGGTATTACCATTGGAGTGAGTGGAAGTATGTGCTGTAGTTGGGCTGTTAACATTGACAGGAATGTTAAAGTCACCAAGAATAATGGTGGGTATTTCAGAGCATACCTGGTTCAAAATAGATGACCATATAGAAATAGACTAGACGATCCAAAAGAAGACATGGGGAAGGACCCTTTGTAAGCCCTACAATCAGACAAAGAACCACTATGTATCCACGTCATAGGATTACTATATTAAAGAGTTGAAAAAAGACAAGCGATTCCCTCTTACTTACATGTGGCACAGACAGTCTGCCTGGGACCCTAGCAGTTGATTTGTGAAGGATAATGGCACTCTATATATAACTGTATGGAAGGGGTGGGAAACTTGCCACGATTGCCCCCAGCTGATATCACTCAAATGATCCTCCTCCAGTAAGGGAGATTTTTTAATATGGGATGTTTGATTATCCCTGCCCCCTGCAAGGTCAGCAGGAGATGATTATAACCAAGTAGGATATGGATTGTATAGACTAGCAATTTTAACCCATTGTACAATAAACATTTTTTACTTTTATAAAAATACTTTTTCAATTTGTGTGATTTCTGTTGCTGCAACAAAGTCCCGTGGGAGATACCTTTTCTATGAAATAAAAAAAGGGAAGCACTTAAGTTGCCACATCCATAGATTGAGGGAGAAAAGGGGAGGGTACTACTAGGATAACCAAAAGTCGGACTTTGGAGGCAAGGAAACAATGGAGAGATGACCAAAACTATTATTCATCAAATTTATTGAAAAAAGTACAAAAAATAGGCATAATGTTCAAAAAAGATAAAAAGCACGAAATACATGCATATGATACAGTTTGTACAGTGAGCCCTTGTGCGTCTACGCGTTTCGCCGTTAGGCTTCTTCAGGACACGACCAAGGTTAAAAGATGTAACAAATAAGAGACAAGAGAACGAATCTCACTATCTTGGATTGAAATACGCCTTATGTGCACAGCAGGATCAGGTGTGTAAACATGCCCCTGGGACACAGCCGGGTGCAGCACCCAGCTGTCTCCCAGGGGCATGTTTACACACCTGATCCTCCATGCACAGCATTCTAGTCCAGGCTCTATGTTTGCCGCTAGCATTGCTTAACCCCATTAAGGATTTGTTCCCTCTGTGAATGTTGGACCGTGTAATAATAATACTATTGCTCTATTTTTTTCCTTGCATGCTTGAAGTGAAGGTACACATCTGCCCCTGTTCATTTATCTGAAATCTGTTTACCATTCATATTTTTGAAAACTTTCCACCTATTTGGGCTGTGTACATAAGACGTATTTCAATCCAAGATAGTGACATTCGTTCTCTTGTCTCTTATTTGTTACGTCTTTGAACCTTGGTCGTGTCCTGAAGAAGCCTAACGGTGAAACGCGTAGACACACAAGGGCTCACTGTATAAACTGTATCATAGGCATATATTATATTTTTTATCTTTTTTGCACATTATGCCTATTTTTTGTACTTTTTTCAATAAATTTGATGAATAATAGTTTTGGTCATCTCTCCATTGTTTCCCTGCCTCCAAAGTCCAACTTTTGGTTACCCTAGTAGTACCCTCCCCTTTTCACCTTTTCTATGAGTCTTTTGAGATTCAGGTCCATGTTGAACTGGGTTCCATAGATTTTCCATGGTGTGGATTTCACATTCCTTTGAGATTCAGGTCCACGTTGACATGGGCTTCATGGATTCTCTGTGGTATGGATTTCAAATTCCACAAGCAAACCTTTAAGATTCAGGTCCATGTTATCATGAATTCCATGGATTCTCTGTTCCCTTAAAAAGGAACTACACTGCATCTGAGCACCAAAAACCAAAATGCTATATATTTCATCTTTAATATTCAGACCATACTCTTCCATCTTTGTACACATGCTTTATCTTGCTGACAAATTACTTTGAAAAACACCCCCTAGCATTTCTGGCCATGGCCATCTTCAGTAAGGGCAGATGATGCATGGAGCATTGGAATCTATCTGCCCTTGGCTCATGGATGCAGACAGAAGGGTGTGATATGTGACCTGTCATTTTATAGCTACAGACTGTAATTAGCAGGAAGAAATATACAGTGCCATATCATTACAAGGTAATTCTTAAGGACTTTGGCACTTCATCCTCTCTCATACAAATTCCTTTCAGGAATTATGTTTGTGATTTTCCTTGGCTTCCTTTGCTGCAGTTGTCAGTGTTACTTTGGTTTTGGAAATGTCTGAACACTAAATCACTGGATCTACTGGTAAGTCTCATACTAATTCAAGGGCACGTTATTATGTGTCTGTTAGTGCTGAACTCTCAATAAAAAGAAAAAAATAGGGAGCTCTAACTAATCTCATAGGAATTGCTGCAATACTGGGAACTGCAAAAAATCCACTTCTTTCCTCTCTCTACCATGCCTTTTTTTTTGTCCATGACATCTTTCGAGAGATTTTTGATCACTTCCTCTACTGACATTCCCCAATAGGGACAATGGTAACAATAAAAACCTTCCTTATTCAAAATGAAATTGTTTGTTTTTGCTGGAGTTAATTACTATGTAAGAACCCTGTAACAGAAGTGCCATACTTTTAGCATCATCCATGTCCTGGACAGTAAAGTGGTGGCTTCACTTACATGACTACCCTGGATTCAGTCTAAGGTTTCCACACAGTTTCCACAAAGGTCTTTTAGATTCTTCATAGAAGTTTTGTTTTTACTGTTTGATATTTCTTGTCACACTCAGATTTCTGGATCTCCTCTGTCTGTGTGGGTCCAGGAACCATGCAGGACCCTACCACTGACCGTGACATCCTGGAGAAGCTCCGCACCTATATTCCGGGTGACAGTTGTGAGCGGGTGTGCCTGCAGCTGTGTGGGATGCCGGGACATGGCAAGTCCTCCCTTATTAACACATGTGTGTGCGTGGTCCAAGACGGAGATCTGAAGAATGTGGCCGGAGCTGGGAAATCCAATCAACCTATCACAATGGAGAGAAAAGATTTTCATCTGGCAGATAAAATTGTAATCACTGATAACCGAGGAGTGAACAAAATGAGCAAGGAAGAGTTGGTGGAGATCACAGCTCAGTTCTGTAAGTGACTCTGAAGGGTGACTATGGCTTGATGAAAAAAAAACAAAAAGGAAAAAACAGTCTGCAAAAGGAGACTCTTAGGGGTGTATTTATACAAATTTCTCAGAGTTATTTGTCCTGTGAAACTGCTAGTACATACTGTGTATTCTGCTAATTCCCCAAAAAATGCAATGCTACTAGGCTATTTTCTTTTCAGGTCAGATGTTCTTCATTCATAAGAATTGAGTGAATCAGAAACAAAATGCATTATGGCCACTAGATGGAGATTAGGAAACAAGTAAATAAGTACTTATTTCCTGAGATGATCAGCTCCATATAGTGGCCATAATGCGGTATTTTCATGGTCCACCCTGTTCTTATACAGTGGAACCTCAGATTGCGAGTAACGCAGTTAACGAGCATTTCGCAATACGAGCACTGTATTTTTAAAAATGGTAACTTGGTTTGCCTTTCGGCGTGTTTCGCAATACGAGCACTGTATTTTTAAAAATCTTAACTCGGTTTGCCGATCGGCGCCATCTGGAAATGCAAGGAAAGGCCAGATGACAGCTCAGCTGACCTTGGCAAACCTCGGGAGTCTTTCCGAGGTTTGCCGAGGTCAGCTGAGGTGTCCTCGGGGCCTTTCCGGCCGTTTCCGAGGCTCTCCGGCGCCCCCCCCACCTCTGGCTGCATGCGGTATTGCATGCCATTGAAGTCAATGCGGAACAAATTATTTTCGTTTCCATTGACTTCAATGGGGAAACTCGCTTTGATATGCGAGTACTTTGGATTACGAGCATTCTCCTGGAACGGATTATGCTCGTAATCCGAGGTTCCACTGTAAATGAAGAACATCCAACCTAGAGAGAAAATAACCTAATAACATTGCTGGTGTTTACACAGAATGAACATACAAGGAATTCCATAGGACTAATAGCGACCCCATTCACACCTGAGCATTCTGTAGTTTGAAGCTCCAAAATGCTCGACAAGCCAAATCCCATGCTTTTAAAGTGGTAGTAAACTGTTACGCCACTTGTACCTACAGGTAAGCCTACAATAAGGCTTACCTGTAGGCACAGTGAATATCTCCTAAACTTGTAAAATTTAGGAGATATTGTGTATCAGATGCAGCAGATGACATCATAAGCACATGTGCTCTAAAGATCTGGTTTACAGTGCCGGTTCTTCAGAGCCTGTGCCAGAAACAGCGGCTCCTGCGCCTGAGCGGGAGTGACGTCATCGTGGCTCCAGCCAGTCACAGTCCTGGAGCCTGGAAGAAACACCAGGGGAAGATATCAGCGGTCTTAGCGGTGAGCAGGTGCCGCTGTAAGGGCTTTGCTCTAAGGTAAGTATTTCATAAAGTGCTAGTATGAGATGCATACTAGCACATTATGCCGTTGCCTTATAGGTTTTTTTCATTTTATTCTTCAGCGGTTTACAACAGCTTTAAAGGGTTAATTCACCTTCACAAAAACACTGCCTATGCAGGTAAAGGGTGCCTGCAGATAAAATCAAACTGTGCAGCTTTGGTCAAAGTTGAGTAATGGCCTTGATATAGGTGTACTCCATTTATGTACCTCCTCCTGAAGCCTGTCTGAAAAATTCCACAGAGATGGCATTGCTAAGACACACCAAAAGAAAAGGAAAGAACCTGGTGCTCAAGGCACGGTAATACACTTCTGGATTTTATAGACAGACCAGGTAATATAGTAGAAAAATGTATTTTATTATGAACATACAGTAAAATTGCAAAGGCAAAGCAAAATAGGCTTTACATGATAAAATGTATATAGCAATAAGCAAATATACTCAGCTTGACATTAGTATGAAGCTCAGCTGCCCTGTACACAATATTGGGCTAACAAGAACATATTTTGCAAATAAAAAATATCATAAAAAATATATTGCGGCGCTAAAAACAGTCCAGAAAGGTCTGAAGAATGGGAGAAGTCCAATCACCAGATATAGTGCAGGTGTGAAAGGGCACTCATCACCTCGTGATAATGTAGTCTGCTTACCAGAAGGCTGTATAAATTAAGCATATATGGATATTCCTCAGTAACGTCCAGCAAGTCCAGCTCCCTGGAACCCCTCGTCATCACAGACAGCAACCTCCGTGTAAATTCCTTCACAGATCTACAACTCCCAGTAATCGCATCAAAGGTGGTCATCAAATACCCAGGAAGAGAAATGAAGGACCCATAGTGAAGCGCTTAATAATAATAAAACTTTATTATAGTAACTTACAGTTAGAAGTTCAAATTTGCATGCATCAGAAAAAGGACAATCGGCTGCAGCGTTCAGCGTGCTGGTGTCAACCTGCCTGACATGTTTCTTCCTAACGGATGTCTTCAGAGGCGCCTCTGTTTGATATCAACGAACTTTGCTGGCTGCTTGCTTACACATTTTGATTAGCAAGAATTTTTTTTTTATGATCCTACCTAATATTTTGCAAATGACGCCTAACATGTTTCGGACCTTGTAGTTCTTCTTCAGAGGCTTTATGTCATTCTTTTGGGAGTCAAGAGTATTCTAAAATATAGATATAGTAATACGTTAGTAAAGTAATAACTTCGTATAGAAGTTTGTCAATATTAATTAGACAAGAAGGTTTTATCCAAACAAAAATACATTTCTAGACACGTTAAATGCTGTTATATCAGTAAAAGTGGATCCTACTTACACGGACGAGCGAATCGCCAGTAAAAACAACCAGGGGGGCCAGAGCCGTCTTCCCACCTATTGAAGGCAAAAACCGAAGGGGACCCCAGATGGCAAGGGGGTACCGAGAGGCAGGCGTGCACTTGCTAAGACACACCTAGCTGTTACTGCTCACCCCTCTTTCTCTGAATCAAACCGACTCACATGCACTTTCTCTCTCATGTCACAGTAGCTCATAGCTCAGTGATGCTTCGATGTAGGTGATAATGAACTGAGCATGGGTGGGGGGTTGATAGCTCGCTCCTGTGATGGGGTATGTGACCAGTTAGGCCCCTTTCATACAGGGGGGAATCCGCTAGGAGTCTGCCTGCTTACCGGGGAATCTGTCTGCTGATCCCCGCTCAGCAGGTGGATAGCTGGTCCGTGTCCGCTCTGCTTATACAGACACGGTCAGATGTAAACGGACTGCCTGTCCATTTACACCCGACTGCCATCCAATTCATCTGTTTTTAGCAGATTAGATGTTGGTGGGTGCAAACGGACACATGCCTGTTTACAACCATTGCTCCATAAAGGACAATGGAGGGTCCGATCACGTCCGCCTGGAAAACTGACAGGCAGACCCGATTGATCCGCTCGTGTGAAAGGGACCTAACAGATGGGAGTATTTTAGCAATGTCCTAGCAACAAGGCAGGACAGGACAATGTCATCTCTGGAAGTTTTTTGGCCTGGTTTCAGGAGATATGTAAGTCGCCTAAGACATTCTGTAGCCAGTGGTATGGGATATCCAACACTGTCCCACTCGTGGCCAATCCGGGGGGGGGAGTGGAGAGAGATAAATAGCCCCAGGGTACACAGCCAGAAGAACACTCGCTGCATACTCCATACTGCAGCACATTGGAAAGAAGCCATTACATGCCGACCAAACTGCAGAGCATAAACCTCACGGCTTTTGGGTACCACAAAGCATCAGGCCGTCTTCATGGTGATGCGCTTCGAGGCTCACCAAGACTTTTTCTTGTCAATACTGCTGGCATTCATCTGGCATTAACAGCTTTGACCACTGCTACACATGTGGACATTTTTGCTCATTACTTGTTTCAGTTACTGATTCCTGATTTATCATGTGACACTGGTTATTTTGAGCCTTCTTTTTTAATGTTCATTTTAATTATACCAGACTCCACTGGTTGTTGTTAGCTGCATTTGCTGAAGAGTCACAGCCATTTAGAAAGTAGGAGTGGGCGCTAGAGATTTTTTTTGTTATCTGACTTTACTTAAATCTGCACAATTTGGTTTTAGCTACGTATTAACCACATTATAAAAAATGATACATCTTTTATCGAGGGGGACATGCAAGGAAAAAAAAAACAGCATTTTAGCTTGCACATGATTGGATAATAAAATCAGCGAAGCTTCCCCTCTTTGCACTTTCAAGTGCACTTGTAGTTTGCACTTGTAGTGCAAAGTGGATTTGCCTTCCGTAAATAACCCTCTTAGCCTTTTATTCAAGGAAAGGAGGAGGGGGCGGGCCTATCAGCGTGTCAATGCCCGGAGGAATCGACGAGCCTCTTGATGACGTCAGAGAGAACATGGTAGCATGGGACGGAGCTGTGGCCAGGCGTGAGAGGATCTTGGCGGGACAACGCTGGATCCTCTGGATGGGTGAGTATCTGAAATGTGCAGATGCCACCTTCAGGTAAGCAGGGTCATAAAAAAAATAAAAATGAGGGGGGTCAGCGGAGGGGGTCCTCTTAAAATCAGTTCAATTACCTTGACTCTCTCTTAAATGTTGAGCAAAGAAGAATACCCCAAAGCTCTCCAGCAGAATTTGGAATTTTAGTTAAGCAAGTTTGACAGATATTTCTATTTCTTTTATAGGTCATCTTCGAGGCCGGGATAGGGTGGAATGGAATCAAAGCTTTAGAGAAAATTTAAATGCTGTTCTCGCTTTCATGTATCAGAAAAAGGAAGTGATTGTTCCAATTTTTGTTTACAGGTAAATGCATCTTCCACGGTATGCAAAGGACTCACATCTAAAGACTGTATTACATTCAGGGGAGGACTGGCAACCTTTGGCCTGAGGGAACAAATACAACCAATTAGCCTTTTGATGGTAGCAACAGATTTCTGAGTGTGTACATGCAAAGAATGCCTTGTTACTTAACTGATTGGTGGACATGGTGAAATGCAGGTTGTTTTTTTTTTGTGACAGGCCTTTTCACAGCTTTCTGAATCAGCTTCCCAGAATTTGGCCGGCATGTGTCGAGTGATTGCAGATCTAATTTTAATTAATATTTAACCAGAGTATAGTAAGGTATCTCCATTTAGGGTGAGCAGCCCAACATATCGTTATCAGTACTGGTCCAAGAGGCAAATTCCTCTCTTAATACCCGTCCTCCCCTGTCTGCATCCATATCTGATTTTTTTTTTTTTTTCGTTTCGATGGATGCCAATGGATTAAACTTCTGTTTGCCAGGATCTCTATTGGAGAAATGTCTGTTCCTTGCTGCAGTAGCCCATCTCAATCTCAACACCGGAATTTGTGTGTACTATCTAGGTCAGGGGTGCCCAACCGCTGGCTCATGAGTCACATGTGGCCCACACAGCCCTCTGATGTGGCCTGCGACCACCTGCTCTGGGATGGTGGGTCGACAAGCCCAGACTGTGGGCCCCCGACCGCCATCCCAGAGCATCAGTGTTCCGAATGGAGCCAGCGCTAGAAGAAGCACGGCTGTGGAGGGAGCTGATGCTTCTCTTATAGCGCCGCCTCCTGTCACAGGCGGAGTAAATATAATTGCACTCCGCCTGGGACAGCAACAGCCGGCAATACCTGTAGCAGGAAGGATTCCTAAATGGAAGATTATTATTAAAGGTCAGTTTATATTCTAAAATCACATTGTATATATGGGCATATCTATTCTGCAGTGGTTACCAGGCTGCTTTCAAGCCAATCCACAGGTGCACCGTAGTGTACCTACGGGTTTACCTACACCAAGCCATAGACTTCTGTTATTATCTTCGGGTTTGGTGTGCTTTCAGAAAGTGCACCAAACCTGCAGGATATAATAGAAGTCTATGGCAAAGTGCAGCTAAACCTGCAGGAAAGCCAACAGTGCGGGTAAACTGCATCACATCAGTTTGAAAGCAGCCTTAGGCCCCTTTCACGTGATAGGTCCGATTGGGTCCACCTGTCCGTTTTTCAGATGGACACAAACGGACCCTCTATTCACCTCAATGGAGCTGCAGATGTAAACAGGCTTGTGTCCTTCTATACCCGCCTACCTCTAATCTGATCTGCTAAAATTAGCAGAAGGGGATCCGTCCCCTTCCATCTGTGTGGATAGTATAGGAGGGCCCATAGAGTAGAGCGGGCTGTCTTAGTGTCCGCTCTGCATATGCAGAGCAGACACGGACCTGTCATTTGCCCGCTCTGCTCATTGTGGTCCGCGAACAGTTACCAAATTGCTACATTTGCCCTGGCTCTTCAACAGGTTGGGCACCCCTGATCTAGGTTGTTTTACATCATCCCCACCACAAACACAATTGCTAAGTCTTATAAAGATGGATGTTAGGGGGAACCAGGAATTATGATAGGGGGTCCCGGAGAAAAATGATCACTCAGGCATCAGATGCCAAGATACCTACACAGAAAATGTTCTATAACTGATTCAACATTTACTCACATGCCAACAACCTGGAATTGTCAGGTTTGTTGGCCAAGAGGGGTATGTCTATAGGGGACAACAAATCAATCCACATGAGTTACAATTCTTAGTTTAGCTAATTCGCTCTACTATCTGTGGGCCACACTAGGGAACGTTTGGACATGACACAACTGAGATGTGAAAACTGAAAAAGAAGGATTATTTAACTGCTGATCACAACAGCCAAACACGCTTAAATTCTGTAATCCAGGCTAGGAAAACAAACTTGATAATTTATTTTTTGCCACAGTTTTTACATGTGTCAGATGAGCATTACTGCAATGTTGGGAAGTCTTTCTAACTTCTTCCTCTCTTCTGATTGCCCCAGTGCTGAGAATTTGGTTACACCAGAACGATACACAGAGTTGGAACCATTCATCAGAGACGCCCACAGAATCACGGGTAAAGTGTTAAGCTATTAGCAAGAAACCATCCCGTTTTCTAGTTGCCAGGAGGACTTGGGGTCAGGACAGAGGCCCTGGTTAGGAGGTGAAGAATTGCAGAAGGATGCTGATGGTAGTAATGGCTGCTGACAACATTACTGCAGGCCTCAGTCTCTTTTTCTCTGGTAAAATATATCATAGAAGGCATACAAAGATTTTAAAGGTAGTCTTAGCAGACACTAGAACTCAGAAGTGGCATATTCTAGAACCTTGACAGAAAGCAACAGTCCACAATTGTAAACATAACAATCCTTCAGAGGGTAACCTCCAGACACTCCTTAAAATGTATCCAAAACATTTTTTTTCAGCTTTTGGATAGAATGTGGAAGAGTTAGAACCTCGGTCATGTTTTTAATTGCTGGCTGTGTCCCCAGTGGGAAGATTCACTCTCTGTGTGTGTCCTGGTGACAAATATCTCCAAAACTTACAAAGATATACAATTTTGAGTTATCACTGGAACAGGAAGAAGGGGGCACTTGTTTTGGTGACAATTGTCTAAGAAGGGTTTAACCTTATTTTGGAGAGGTTAAAGTGGAACTACACAGCATCCGAGCACCACAAACCAAATATGCTATTTAGTTAATTTTTTATATTTAAAGCAAATTCACCCATCCATCCATGTCTCCATGCTTTATTTTGCTGAGAAATTACTTTGAAAAACACCCCTCTAGCATTTCCAGCAGTGGACATTTTGAATAAGAGCAGATGATTTATGTAGCATTTACTTAGTGAAGTCCATCTGCCCTTAGCTCATGCATGCAGGCAGGAGGGTAGGTTTAGCTGGGATAGCCCCTCGCCCCCCTCCTGAAGACTCCTGGGATGTATGACATAATTTTCCTAGGCCTGGAAAACAAGAAGTAACTGAAGAAATGTAAAAAAAAAAGTTTAAAACAAGTAAATTTGATATATTTTCCCATCTATTTACTAATGCTAGCAGCATAAAGATTAAAAATAATCAATGTTGACTTAAAGAATGAAGTTCTGCTTTAAGGCCCCATGCACACTTAGGCTCTTCTAAATGCTTTTCACCTGGCAGCTTCAAAAATTCACCCAAGCCACGTTTTTACAAACGTGTTTAGGTGCATCAAGCGTTTGGACATTTATTCATTTCATTGGCCAGAATATTTTTTTTACTCTGTTCATTGATATTATAAAACGCTCACACGCTTGACGCGCCCAGAACATAGTGATGTCTTTTTTTCTATACCTTTAAATGCTCCTGCCTCTCAACTCCTCTAAACGCCTATGTGTGCATTGACAAATAGGGTAACACAGAGGAGCGTTTAGAGGCAGAAATAAAAAGTAAAATGTCTCTAAAACAGGCGTTTAGGAGCTCAATTTTGCATGGGGCATTACTCTTATTTACTGTTGTGTCTACAGGATAGGAAGTACAGTTAGTTCAGCCCAATGGGACAAAACTACCATTTGGTTTATTGCTCCTAAAGCTCACACAAAAGACAATTCCATGCAAGATATATCAATGTAATGTTCAGTATTTGCATTTCTCCCAAATATATCATTATTTGTTGCTCAAATAACATCTTGCAGTAGATTGTATTTACATTTAACAAAATTTTAGGTGTGTTATCTACTGTTAAAAATCTGTGTATACATCCAAAAATCCCCAGACTACTGCTGGGCATCGTCATCTTGGATACAGGGACGGATCCAGTGCCTAGTCTCGGGAGGGGCACTGCCAGAAAATACGTTTTTTTTTTTGGGTAAATTTAACGGAGAAATGGCTAGTGTTAGCGCTTCAATCATCACGGCACCATGGTTGTTATGGTGTCAGGATGATTGAAGCGCATTATTACTATTATTACATTGTTATAAAAAATGAAATAGTTCAACTCACCATAATGCACAAACAGTGGGAGCCCTGAGTGTGTCACTTGCCACCTGCCACACGTTGCGGATTGTCACTTGCCACGTCGCCTGTCACTAGATGCAGATTGTCACTTGCCACATCCCATGCCAGACGTTGCAGATTGTCACTTGCCATGTCGCCTGTCACCAGATGCAGATTGTCACTTGCCACGTCCCATGCCACACGTTGCAGATTGTCACTTGCCACCTCCCATGCCACACGTTGCAGATTGCCACTTGCCACCTCCCATGCCACACTTTGCAGATTGTCACTTGCCACCTCCCATGCCACACGTTGCAGATTGTCACTTGCCACCTCCCATGCCACACGTTGCAGATTGTCACTTGCCACCTCCCATGCCACACGTTGTAGATTGTCACTTGCCACCTCCCATGCCACACGTTGCAGATTGCCACCTCCCATGCCACACTTTGCAGATTGTCACTTGCCACGTCCGATGCCACATGTTGTAGATTGTCACTTGCCACGTCCGATGCCACACATTGTAGATTGTCACTTGTCATGTTCGATGCCACACGTTGCAGATTGTCACTTACCACGTCCCATGCCACACGTTGCGGATTGTTCCTTGCCTGCTATAATTGTCTCTTGCTGTGTCCCAGAGTCAGGCAGCACATTACTAGTCAAGCAGCAGAGAGATGATGTAATCTCTCTGCTGCCGCGGCTGCCTGCGCACTGCACAGTGAGGGCGGAACTGCAAGGATGCAGGGTGGGCGCTGGGCGATGAGAGATGTTGTCTCTGCTCCTCTGCCCGCCGGCTCCCTGATTGGCCAGCAGCCGCTCTGACATTGTCATCGAGCCGCACAGCTGCTCACCAACAGTGCCGCCCGCTGTCTCTCCCCACCAGAGCCGCCCATGCTCTCAGCCGCAGAGCCGCCCGCCGGCTCTTACCCGCAGCGACGCCTGCCCACCCACTCACTCACCCACATTCTCGGAGGGGGCAATTGCCCCGTTGCCCCCCCTGGATCCGCCCCTGCTTGGATGTAATGTCAGCAGCCCCAGCCAACTCAAATGACACTATATAGTATTCTACTCCTCCAGCTGCTACTTTCAAGAGTATGTAGGGGGATGGAGTAGCTGGGCCATCACAGAGAATAATTATACTCTCCCAAAATGGATCAGGGCTATAATGTGCAAGGAAAGAGGGGCTGTGTCAGGAAAATGACTCTCTCTTGAATGGTCATATTTTCAAGCAAGCTCAAAGGCAGATTTGCAAGAAATAAAACATAGTTTATGGAAAGGAAAAAAAACTGCAAGTAAGAACTTAAAATACCTGATTTTTCTGTGCTTTTACGCTGAGTTTTTTAAGATTGTGACAGGTTTCTCTTTAATTTAACTTCTGTACTTTTAGGCCTATAGAGGTCATTAACTGTTGCTTATCGTTTTATCTTCTAGGCATCTATCCAATTATTGTTCTGACCAAGGTTCAAAATGACGGTACAGAATTAGCAATCCTTCACAGAAAATTTAAAGAACTTGGAGCAAAACACATCTTTCTGATAGAGAATTACACAATGGAAACCTGTGAGAGGAACCCGGAGACAAAGAGCAGAATTCTGATGCTCCTGGACACGTGCCTGCAAGAGGCAGATAGACAGATATCAGAAAATCGGATGAAGGATCTTCAGCAAGAGTATCTAAAGAATGCAATGTATGTTATTGAGAGCAAAATGATGGTAGAACTTGAAAACAAAGTTACACAGATTGAGAGAGTTGGGGTACAACTTGAGGCTGCATATCAAAGAATGCAAGAGGAACTTGACCAGAAGATTAGAGAGATTGAAGAACTGAGGGAACAGAATCAGGCCAGAGAGAGGGAAATGATGAAAGTTACACAGGTTGTGAATGTGGAGGTACAACATGAGGCTTCGTATCAAAGAATGCAAGAGGAACTTGACCAGAAAATTAGAGAGAATGAAGAACTGAGGAAACAGATTCAGGCCAAAGGGAGTGAAATAAAACTGAAAGAGCCAAGAAAATGCTTATGCTGCAGCTTGATGTAAGCCAGTTCCGAGCTCGCTATCTAGGAATCAGGGAGTGCATGAAAGGGGCACATCATTTTAATCCAAGGATCGGTAAGCCAGCATGTTTTGGGGGCTAGACTGCACCACCCTTCATCATGACATAGAAATCTATATGTAATAGCATGACCAGCAACAACATATTTTGAAAAAGGGTAGTTGTGAATCTCTGCTAGGGACTGTCTCTGGCAGCCAGTAGTTAAAGTGTATGTCAGGGCACAAAAAATATATGGAGCAAATCTACATATGCACAGTTTCCTGTATTCCATCTATTTAAAGACCCTGCAAGTACAGTAAGTACCCGTTGATTTGACACAGAGTTTTTGTGGGCCCGAGGCGTGTCAGCCCTATCCAATTTCCTTTTGCTAAACTACTCATGCCCACCCACTCTGTCATCTCCATAATGTAAAGATTATTCATTTTGCAGTCCTAAGACTATCCTCTCAGGCTTTAATTGACAGTTAAAAGGATACATTTCTCTGGCAAATTAATTTATCTTTATAACCTTTAAATGATTCCTATTAATTACTTTATTAGCTTTTAGACGATCCCTGAAAACCATTCTCTTCAGAGAAGCCTAAAAGCCTACCCACACCTAACAACTGTATTTTAATTTTCTCCATCAGCTCACCCCCCACAGTTATTACCTTTTGTTTCCACTTGACCCTCCCTTCTAGATTGTAAGCTCTAACGAGCAGGGCCCTCTGATCCCTCCTGTATTGATTTGTATTGTAGGTGTACTGTCTGCCCTCATGTTGTAAAGCGCTGCGCAAACTGTTGGCGCTATATAAATCCTGTATAATAATAATAATATTAATGTTCTCCATCATCACAGCATAATGTTTCCCTATAGTCTGGTCAGTAAATTGTGTTTGCTTTACCTCCTCTCAGTAAAATAGTGAGACCAACATTTAGAGTTTGGGAACATTCCACAGTTCAATGTCTGCTGCAATTTGCATAAATTGTGAGAAGAAATAGTATTTTCCAAATGCTACAAGGATGACAAAACACATCCTTGCATGCCAAAAATGCCCTAACAAAATAAAAAAATACTTTATGGAATAAAATGAGGACCAGAATGAAATTGTGTGTTCTAATTCCAGAAATGCTCTTTTTGAAGGCTTCTGGATCATCACAAAGGGAGTTATTTACTAAAGGAAAATCCACTTTGCACTGTAAGTGCACTTGGAAGTAAAGCCGCTGTAGATCCGAGGGGGACAAGCAAGGAAAATAAAAAACAGCATTTTAGCTTGCACATGATTGGATGATAAAATCAGCAGAGCTTCCCCTCATTTCAGATCTACCCCTTAGCTTTACAGTGACTGCACTTCCAAGTGCACTTGCAGTGCAGAGTGGATTTGCCTTTCATAAATAACCCCCAAAGTGTTTCTTCACCAGCAGCATCTTCAAGTTAGGAAGTGTTGCAAACCACAGCCTTCCAAAAATACACAATACCTTCATTTAGAGAGGAAATTACATCAGGAGAGCATTGGTCTAGCTCTTCATAGAGCAATATATGTTTCTGGATCAGCGTGGTCAATAACTTGAAATGCATATTGGCAGGAAGCTTTAAAATTATTATGGAGGGAAAGGGGGTGGTTACCTGTTCTCATGTATAGTTGAAATGTTCTTATATAGAGTCCTTGTTATTCCATTTGTAATAAAAAATAAAATTTTAAAAAGTAAGTTTAGTTTATTTACTGAAAAAGCTGTACCCTATTTTCAAGCATAATACTTTTATAAATGCTGCATTTCACCTTCCCAGTTTAAAAAAAAATACTTTCAATTTGTGAAGCTTCTCCATACTTTTTTTTTTTTTTTCCAAAAAGTAAATTTTTTTTTCTGAAAATCACACATTTTTGTAAATATTTTATTATATCTTTTTATGTGACAACACTGAAGAAATGACGCTTTGCTACAATGTAAAATATTGAGTGAACAGCTTGTATAACAGTGTAAATTTGCTGTCCCCTCAAAATAACTCAACACACAGCCATTAATGTCTAAACTGCTGGCAACAAAAGTGAGTACACCTCTAAGTGAAAATGTCTAAATTGGGCCCAATTAGCCATTTTCCCTCACCGATGTCATGTGACTCGTTAGTGTTACAAGGTTTCAGGTGTGAATGAGGAGCAGGTGTGTTAAATTTGGTGTTATCGCTCTCACTCTCAGCATGGGACAGGAAGAGAAGTCATGAGACAGGAAGTGAAGGGAAATGTTCCCAACAGGACAAAGGGGTCAATTCACTAAGCTTTACGGCATGCGGTAAGGGTAGTATGTTACTAATTTGCATACATTATTGCATGTGGTAAGTGAAGTCCAATTCATTAAAACATTTTTTTTAAAAATAACGATTTTGCGGTAAACAACGAAAAAAAAATAATTGTGTGTAAATATTGCAAAAAATCGTGCGGTAATCTGTTAAAGTGGATGTAAACCCAATGTCATCCTTTCTAAACTACCGCCATAGGGGTTATATATAAGGATATACATGCCTCCTGCATGTATCTTTACCTGTCAAATGTCTCCCCTCTGTCTGTTATTAGACCCGAAAAACTGCAGATTCTGTGGGTGGGTCTGTTGTCTGGAGCTCGGTGGGTGGAGTCGTGATGTCAGTAGACTCCCCGCCCACCTCTACACTCCTTGTCAATATGCATTTTCTCCTGTTTATTTCTAACACTGAACTTCTGCTGAACTTCTGCTATGATCTCTAACATCCAGTGAAAAGACAGGAAAGTAACCACATGACTTCAGCATGACCAATCATGCTGAGGTGTGGAACAGCCAATCCTTGCAGAGCTGCTGAATAAAGGAGTGTGGGAGGGAATTAAAAAATCATGCCTGTGTCTTAAGCTGTCACTCACAGCAAGGGGGAGTATTTGACAAAGTTTTTCTCAGTTTGTCAAGATTTTTCTCACTGAACAATAAAAGAGGATTGCTCAGAGATGGATTAACTCTGTGTGGCAAGACTGGGCTCAAATGATAGGAAATCTTATACTCTACAGTATGATATCAAAAAAAAAAAAATTCGGGTTTACATCCACTTTAAGTCCAATTCACAAACGAAGCAGGAACTAAAAAAAGGTGCGATATTTAACACCACCCTTTTGGTGGCTGTAACCATTTCTGTACCAGAAAGAGGGGCCTATTCAAACCCTCAGAAAGGGGAAATCCACCCACCAAGAGCCTAATTCCACTCACAGAGGACCCACAGAAAGTTGACACTATTCCACCAGCGGTCACACAAAAATGTGGCATTATACATCCCAAGTACACAAATATTTTCTTTCTTCAATAAATCAAAAAGGCATGACGTGCAGTGCAACTTAAATGCAAACATCAGGTGAAATTTAACATCAAGAACTTAAAAAAAAAAAAAATATATATATACATATATATATTTAGCCTTGGTTCACACCAGAGGCGGCATGACTTGCAGGTCGCCTCACCGAGGCGACCTGCACACGACTGCCGGGGCGACTTGCAGGACGACTTCTGTATAGAAGTCTATGCAAGTCGCCCCCAAAGTAGTGCAGGAACCTTTCTTCTAAGTCGGAGCGACTTGCGTCGCTCCGATTAGAATGGTTCCATAGCACAGAACGGGAGGCGACTTGTCAGGCGGCTAGGTCGCCTGACAAGTCGCCCCCGTGTGAACCGAGCCTTAAATAAACGTTGTTTACAAAAGTGCAGCAATGGTGTATATGTCAACCATGACAATTTCTCCAGCTAGAAGTGACCTTGAAGTGGCCACTATAATATAACCAAAAGTATAAAACTTTGGGTTGTATACCATTACAACAAGTTAAACTTGGATAGGAACATGAAAAATAAATAAATAAAAATGTTTAAAAAATCATTAAAAAAATATAGTCAAGTTTTTTGTTTGTTTCCACAATATAAATATAGGCAGCAGCACAGAATTGGGCCAAAAACATAGAACAATCTAGTAAAGGGCGCTTTCAAAAGCTCTAGTAGGCCACACAATTACAAAAAAAACACATTTTTATGAATATATGGCATGGTGGATTTAGTAAAGGAGCGCAACACAGCTTAATAGCTATTTTCAGGCAACAGATCCACATGAAAAAGACACAGCTTGGATTACCAAGCATCAGGAGACATACATTTGAGAAGGTAGTTCAAATGTCAATGCCTCCAAATACAGATTACTGTAAAAAATGTTAGATTAAAAAATAGTTTTTGCAAAAGAAAAATACCAAACATATATGTGAAAGCTGTGGTCTCCCTGCAGAGGTCTGTCTGGCACACCCTGTGCTAAGTCAGTACTTTCAGTCTGCAGGAAGGATGAGGTTTGACAGGTGACAGGTTTACTTAAAAGGGCTCAAAAAGCTGCAACTATTAATTGTATGCTGGCTGTCGTCTTGATAAAGAATTTATTTAAAAGTTGAAAACTTACAACAATGTTGAGCAAATGAGCTTCAATGAGATATCTCCAAAAACGTGATGAAAATTCAGAAGACGTAATGACATGGAGCGGGCTTGTAGACACCCTTAACCACCGAAAGTGCACAATAAATTACCCCATGAGAAAATGCTGTAGTTACCGAACAATTGAAAAAAATACCGCATTTGTTATTTAACGCAAAATTCTTAGTGGATTGAACTTTCACAACTGATTTACCACATGCATTATTTTACCGCATTTTATTTGCCGTTATTTAACTCTTGGTGAATGACCCCAAAGTTATTAAAAAAGAAACCTACAAGTGTTTTGACCATTCTCACTCTATCCAAAACTAAAACCGAAAAAAAAATACTTATTTTTTTTTATTGCTGTTAACCTCCCTGGTGGTATGAATATGTCAGATTTTTGAAGCTCAAAGCGGTACATTGTTTTGCATGGAAATTTGGCATTTTATATTGTAGACCTTGAATTCTTAGTAATAACTCACTTAAATCTGTCCAAACAAGAGTCTAGTAGACATCCCGGGTATGACAAAGTTTGAAACACAAAATCATAAATTATAATATAATAAATAACTATAAATAATTATAACAAATAATAGTATAAGAATAATAAAATGTATTCAATAATGTAAGCAAATCAAAAAAACTGAAATTTGCTCAGTCGCAGAATTGTCACTGTCGTCACTTTCAGTGTCTGATGACGAATTTCTCCACGAAATACTATCGCTGTTTTCTAGCGGGTCTAAAAACGCTTTTGACGTAAAGGGACACTTTTTGGTTACCATGGACAATCTCAAGTTTCCAGGCAGAATGAACGGTATCTATAATATAAAAGTGCATGCAGTGCACTGGACAAAGCATTAGGGACAAAAGGGAGGTGAAATGATTATGTAATCTACAGATTACAATGTGTTATATATTTTTCACTTTTTTTAATTTGTCGCCGGGCTCCGCCCCCGTGCGTTGCGACACTCGCAGGGAAGGAAGCCCAGAACAGTGATAAATCAGGCGGAGGACACAGCCCGCGGACACAGCGGGAGGACATCGCAGGATCCTGGGGACAAGGTAAGTAACTTTACCAGGATACTGCGATGCAATCCCAAGTGTGGCTCGGGGTTACCGCTTTTGGTAATGAAAATTCACCCCGAGCCACACTCGGGAATACTGCTAGGAAGGTTAAATAAGAGTCATATTTATATTCATGAAACACACATTTATTTGTTATGAATCAACAAGAATAACAAATTAACAACAGTAACAATAATGTAAAAAGAAACAACAAACACAAGCCTGAGACCATCCAGAAACTACAAAGTATTACCAGGGCCTCAGTCACATGGGGTGTACTAAAGCGTACGCTCCTGGAGGGATGTGTTTACCCGCATGGGGATGCACAGGTGTTCAATGCATCTCCTGGTAGGCAGTCCCACTCATGTCAACTGGGAAGCAGCGGCTGCATGGATAGAGACGCTGCTCCCAATATGACATCTATGTGGGTGCACGGCCCAGAACATACACTGCACCTGGGGCCGTTCACTCGCACAAATGTCAGATTAAAAGCAGTGTCTGTGTCCATGCAGCTGCTGAAAATCAATTAACACCAATGGGACTGCCTGCACGGGATGCGCAGGACCCCTGTGCATCTCTGTGCAGAAAAATATGGCCCTCCAGGGTAGTACGCGTTAATATGCCCCAAGTGAATGAGGACCAAGGGATAAGCTGTTCATACCATATGGAAAAAAGTAACAGATTCCCTAAACATAACTCAGTTTAGAAAAGAAATACTTTTTTTTTTTATAATTACCAGACAACTTATTGGCATATATATAAGCCTTACTTTAACACATCTACTGAAATCACATTTGTTCCATATGCAACATATAAATCATTATTTCAGAATGCTACATATATGTGTCATTGTGTAGTTGCACACGAAGATTTTTTTAAAGAGGGAGTTTCACCCTAATCCTAAGTTCACACTTCCGTGTTTGCACGGGCATGGCAGCCTATTCAAATGAACGGGCTGCTGTGCCTGTGTTTCCACAAAAAAATGATGCATGCACCTTTTCAAATACATGGCCGCAGGGAAATCGCATGGTCTTTTTGACCATGTGATTTTCTTGCTATTCCTGCACCTGCAAAGGAGCTGCGTACTGAGATGCGTGGGGGGGTCATTCAGAATGAATGCGTATCTCCTACGAGCAGTGCAATTTAGCTGCGGGTGGTTGCCGGTGCGGGAACAGATGCAGCCACACACAAAGGTGTGAACCTAGCCTTAAATGATGTCATCTTTGAGTGGCCATGAGAGGTTTGCATCACTAGTGTTTTTTTATCTTTTTAAGGCTGGTTTCTCATCTATGATTTGCTGTAAAGTACACATCTTTCCAAATCCCTGTGGATGTTATAGGGACGTTCTAGCAATGCAATGCACCATAAACACATACCACGCATTGTGGTAAAGGGTTGCCTTCATGCAACTCAGGTTAACAAGTGAAACGTAGCATGATATTGTGGATGCAGTAATGCACTATAACAGAATAGCATAGTGTGAAGGGAACCCTAGGTACTTAAGGTGGATTTCAGCCTAAAAAACAAATTGTAAAGTCAGCAGCTACAAATACTGCAGCTGCTGACTTTTAAAATAAACACTTACCTGTCCAGGGCGCCCGCGATGTCCTCACCCGATGCCGACCCGTCCCTCGGCTCCAGGTGGAGGCACCGACATCTTAAAGCGGAGTTCCACCCAAAAGTGGAACTTCCACTCATCAGATTCCTCCCCCCCTTCGGTGTCACAATTGGCACCTTTCAGGGGGGAGGGGGTACAGATACCCGTATAATACAGGTATCTGCACCCACTCCTGGGAATAGACTCCTGCAGGAGTCACGCCCCCTCCTGCACTCCCCTGCTGTCTCCTGGGAAAGACACAGGTCCCAGGAGATAGCGGGGACCATTGAGAATGCGCAGCGCAACTCGCGCATGCGCAGTAGGGAACCGGGAAGTGAAGCCGCAACGCTTCACTTCCTGATTCCCTCACTGAGAATGGCGGCGGCAGCATCCGAGGACCAAGGGACGGTTCGGTCTCGGGTGCCAACATCGCTGGACTCCGGGACAGGTGAGTGACCTTATTTTAAAAGTCAGCAGCTGCAGTATTTGGAGCTGCTGACATCTAAAAAAAGAAAATTTTCGCCGGACTCCCACTTTAAGTAAGGGAATCAGGAAGTGAAACCTTGCGGCTACACAACCTGGTTCCCTATTGCTCATGCGAGAGTAGCGCTGCGCGTTCCGAGTGGTCCCTGCTGTCTTCTGGGACCTGTGACAGCGGGTACTGTGGCGATCTTTCGCCGCAAATGGGAGCAAATACCTGTATTAGACAGGTATCTGCTCCCCCCTGAAAGGTGCCAAATGTGACACCAGAGGGGGGGGGAGAAATCTGGACAGCGGAAGTTCCATTTTTGGGTGGAACTCAGCTTTAAGCAGTGAGCTTCCAACTTCATCGACCTGACATAACCATTATGTGGGCTTCCTACTCTCTCACTGCATTGCTCTATCATGGGGAAAGAAAATGAAATAGTGCAACAGGGATAAAATAAAGAACTCTCAAAGAGCTTTTGTCATTTGCATCAAAGGCATAAATTAAGCTAAATAATTCAAATAATTATTCAAACAATTCAAATTGGCACCATTCCAAAACAAAGATGTTTACAGAAATTGTATCTGTAGTAAAGTTACAGCAAATAAAAGAACAAACTTGAATGCAGCACTGAGCTATAAAAATCCCGAGTACACATACATATGTTACCACTCTAGGCCGTCATACAGATCATTCGCCAGCTATGGGGGGCACACTTACAGGTATCCGTTTCTCCCTGCAGTATCCAGACAAAAACAAGCTACACTTCCACTGTTTTTATCCTTTGATATCCAGCAAGCTTTGTTGCAAACTCACAAAACCAAACTTTGGCACATCACGCACCACCAGGCCCTCTCCTACTCCTTCAACATGTTTCTCTCCAAATGGGGCTTAGTCATCAAGGTCATGGCGATGAGATGGGCCTCAGTCTGGCTTTGTGAGTTTGCGCCGCTTGCAATGAAGCTTGTTAGATATGCAAATCCTGACTTTAGCTCCCAAAGCTGAGCTTGTACCTAGCTTTCTATTGGTCTAGAAATATGATGAGTATGTTGATGGACACTAAAGGTGGGCCATACATCAACTTTTAGAGCAGAACTTGATATATGTATCAATGTGTTTCAGGGCTCCTGAGTCCCTTATGGTATTTAGAGTGGTTGCATTTTATTTCCCGCTGTCAGTTTACTGTACACACGGTCAGACTTTTCGTCTACAAAAGTCCGACAGCCTGTCCGACAGACTTTCGGCGGACTTTTGGCGGACTTGGGGCAGACTTTCTAATGAACGAACTTGCCTACACACGATCACACAAAAGTCCGATGGATTCGTATGTGATGACATACACCGGACTAAAATAAGGAAGTTGATAGCCAGTAGCCAATAGGTGCCCTAGCGTGGGTTTTTGTCCGTTGGACTAGCACACAGACGAGCGGATTTCTGGGTCCGGCGTAAAGATTTGAAGCATGTTTCAAATCTAAAGCCCGTCAGATTTGAGGCTGGAAAAGTCCGCTGAAAGTCCGGGGAAGCCCACACACGATCGGATTGTCAGCCAGCTTTAGTCCGTCGGACTTTTGTAGACGAAAAGTCCGACCGTGTGTACGTGGCATTAGTCTTATTTATGAAATGACTGAAGTACATTACTAATAACCAGTCAGGTTTTTGCTTTCATTCTCATTGTCCAGAAAGACAGCTCTGCATTTGGACACTTTTACAAACTGTCCTAATAAAGAATTTGTTAGAGTATGTTGTTTTGAACCTGGAAGGAGTGCAATGAGGATTTTTAAAATGACTTTTTCTGATAAACAAATGTTAAATCTTAACTGAACAGAACTTTTATAATCTCCCCTTAACATCACACAGTTTCTCTTGCTATTACATCTAACAGCCCCTATACATAAAGTCCGCTGTAAGCACTTGTCCTCTGTCATGACACAGCTCTCTACACATCTCTTTTTGGTAGCTGTAAAAATCTTTGCAAAATTCAATTATACCTTTACAATTGGGATTAGCAATTTCTGGGATTGATTTACTAAAACTGGAAAGTGCGAAATCTGGTGCAGCTCTGAATAGCAACCAATCAGCTTCCAGCATTTTTTTTTTGGTCAAAGCTTAATTGAGCAAACTGAAGTTAGAAGCTGATTGGCTACCATGCACAGCTGCACCAGATTTTGCACTCTCCAGTTTTAGTAAACCAACCCCTCTGTGTTCAGTTTGCCTGGACAGAATATCATTATCCCTCATTTCACAATTGCCTGGAATTATTTTTTTGCTATTGGCTGATGTCAACCAAATACTAAAAAACATTAATAACAGCCAATGAGGAAAGGAAGAATACAGGAAGGTCAAGGGAAAGGATTTAAAGTCTATTTTTACACAGAGTTTTTACAGATGCTGTATAGGGAAAGCTAGAAATCTGTAACATTAAAGAGAGCAATAAGGAGGCTTCACCAGCCTCTATGCACATGCACCATAAGATGCAACAGCAAGAGGACTGGCATGGGTCACTTCAAGCTTCTAATCAGTTACAGAGAAGAGGGGACTTGCAAGGTGCCTCCTTTGGGTCGGTGCTGCTGCTGTGCTGGTCGGGATCTGGACTCAAGGTTTCTATAGGGATGTCTTCTTATCCAGAGACCCTCACATCTTTTCCAACTTCTCCAACTTTTCCTTGCCTTTTTCTTCCAATTACTTGTTTGGGAACTCCTGCATGAATGTAGAGGAGTCAATGGTGAACTGCAGACTGCAAGCAAAATTGCTTCACATAAGACAGTAGAACTTCCTCAGCATTCACTACTGCTATCTGTAACTATAAAACCCTTTCTTCCTTTATCTTAAGATCTAAATTTGCATTCGCAACAGTTTTAATTTCTAAAGAATAGAAAACATTATGAATTATATGGTCATTTGCTTGCAAATATTCAACCCTTCACCTTTCTAAATCCCGCATTTTTATGCTGGTTGGGGATACTGGAACCTTTGGACTCATATGGGTAAGGGTTACATAGGATTTCCAGAAAAAGGCAACATACATCTGTTTTGCCAATATGAAACCCTAGTTCCAAAGTACTTTCAGTACTGATTGGCCTACATCTTCTTTTGGCTATGTTAGATGTCAACCCCTGGAGGTCCTTTATGCTCTTTTATGTGATATTGTTATGCACACTTGGGCTATAGCATGCTTCCAGCAGGGTTGGGCTAGTAAAGATGCAGGAGCGGTTCTGTCTGAAGTAGGGCAGTGAGTAGGTGGGGCTCAAGTACCCAATGCTCCTACAGGTTATTAGTATAGGACTTATGCCCTGTACACACGGTCAGATTTTCCATGTTGTCGGAAATTCCGATCGTGTGTGGGCTCCATCAGACTTTTTCCGTCGGAATTTCCGACACACAAAGTTTGAGAGCAGGCTATAAAATTTTCCGACAACAAAATCTGATCGGTTAAATTCCGATCGTGTGTACACAAATCATACGCACAAAGTGCCACGCATATTCAAAATTAATTAAGAGACAAAAGCTATTGGCTACTGCCCCGTTTATAGTCCCGACGTACGTGCTTTACGTCACCGCGTTCAAAACGATCGGATTTTCCGACAACTTTGTGCGACCGTGTCTATGCAAGACAAGTTTGAGCCAACATCTGTCGGAAAAAATTCATGGATTTTGTTGTCGGAATGTCCGATCGTGTGTACAGGGCATTAGTGTAGCTGCTTCACTAAATCACTTACCTTCATCCCCACTCACTATGTGGCCCTGACCAGTGCTGCACAGCTTATGCTAGAAGAACTTTCAGGCCGGGTCCTCTGCCTAGTGCAAAGTCCTGTGGATAGCCATATTCATGGCGGCACCAATATGAGTATACACACTAAGCAAAGGACCTGGACGGGATGATTTTCTAGCAAAGATTGTGCAGGTCTGAACAATGAAGAACTCTGGGTGGGGATGAAGGTAGGCATTATGATATGTGGGGATATAAAAGAATAAATCCGCGCTTAGGACAGTATAAGAGCTGCTGCCTATCTCTAATTAGTAACCCTAAGGGTCTAATTGCATAGTAGATAAGTAAGATGAGAACAAAAACGGCGCTGCCCTCTATATTATTATTAAGTAACGGGTAAAAATGTCACAAAATCCACACTGAATCCAGATGACTCCGATGCATAAAAGCTCCACCAATATCAAAACATAATACGGTCTAAACCAGAATGGACCATATATTTGGAGATAACCAAAATTTCAAAAACACCAGTACTTTAGAAACTGCTGAATAAAATGTGTCCCCCCAGCGGGATAAAAGTGTCATTCAGAGTGGAATATATAATAACTGAGTGAAAGAATATATAATACCTGAGTGAAAAAATTAAGGTGGACAGTGCGAAAACAGGACAGTGTAAAAAAGGAAACAAATTAAGAATTTTAACCCCAAAGTTCAAAAGTATTGGGACAAAATGGCGCCAAAGAAAAACTATTAGATATTGAAAGAATATGTGTGCTTATTATTATCAATGTGATGTCTGTGTTGCCCCTTCCATATTTATATGCAAAAAATTGAGTAGGGTTGTGTTTGACCCCAATGTTCAAAAATATTGGGACAATATGGCGCTTGTGAAACGTAAGGGGTGAGATGTCCTTCTGGGTGATAAACTAAATAATAATTCAATTAAACCACTCCCTATGCTTAAATTACAGTGAATAAAAGAATATATACAATTGATTCCAATTTCTTTTGTTTGAAACAAGTAATATAGTTAATTTCTAAAAAGTTTATATATATAATCCATGCAGAAAAGAGTGTTGTTAACCAGGTGGGGAGAACAGAGTTCAACTGAAAATGCTGTTTATTTCACCCAAGAGGGTACACCGCAGTGACTTCTGTGCGATTTTTCATAAGGTGACTTGAAGTGCTCGCCCCCCAGTGCTGCCCCACTCACCAGAGATAATCACCCCTGCAGGGGTACCAAGCGACAAAGTGGGTGCCTCAGGACGGATGATGTTCACTTCAAAAATACTTCCATTCCTCTGCTCTGTGCGATCCTTACGGCTGTTCCAGGTAAAATGTGTGCTCTGACATGACCATGCTACTCCAGCAATGTACCACCTTAATCTGTTAAACTTCAATGGTTGAATCTGCAGTGAGATCACCCTGATCACCCTTGCACACCTAGACCGCACATCTAGGAACAGGGTGATCTCACTGCAGATTCAACCATTGAACCATTGATTCAACCTGGAACAGCCGTAAGGATCGCACAGAGCAGAGGAATGGAAGTATTTTTGAAGTGAACATCATCCGTCCTGAGGCACCCACTTTGTCGCTTGGTACCCCTGCAGGGGTGATTATCTCTGGTGAGTGGGGCAGCACTGGGGGGCGAGCACTTCAAGTCACCTTATGAAAAATCGCACAGAAGTCACTGCGGTGTACCCTCTTGGGTGAAATAAACAGCATTTTCAGTTGAACTCTGTTCTCCCCACCTGGTTAACAACACTCTTTTCTGCATGGATTATATATATAAACTTTTTAGAAATTAACTATATTACTTGTTTCAAACAAAAGAAATTGGAATCAATTGTATATATTCTTTTATTCACTGTAATTTAAGCATAGGGAGTGGTTTAATTGA
Organism: Aquarana catesbeiana; assembly: GCF_042186555.1. Classification (NCBI taxonomy): domain Eukaryota; kingdom Metazoa; phylum Chordata; class Amphibia; order Anura; family Ranidae; genus Aquarana; species Aquarana catesbeiana. The sequence continues at coordinate 74,160,473 of NC_133329.1, read as the reverse complement.
ATTATTATTTAGTTTATCACCCAGAAGGACATCTCACGTTCCACACAGAAGGACATCTCACCCCTTACGTTTCACAAGCGCCATATTGTCCCAATATTTTTGAACATTGGGGTCAAACACAACCCTACTCAATTTTTTGCATATAAATATGGAAGGGGCAACACAGACATCACATTGATAATAATAAGCACACATATTCTTTCAATATCTAATAGTTTTTCTTTGGCGCCATTTTGTCCCAATACTTTTGAACTTTGGGGTTAAAATTCTTAATTTGTTTCCTTTTTTACACTGTCCTGTTTTCGCACTGTCCACCTTAATTTTTTTCACTCAGGTATTATATATTCTTTCACTCAGTTATTATATATTCCACTCTGGATGACACTTTTATCCCGCTGGGGGGACACATTTTATTCAGCAGTTTCTAAAGTACTGGTGTTTTTGAAATTTTGGTTATCTCCAAATATATGGTCCATTCTGGTTTAGACCGTATTATGTTTTGATATTGGTGGAGCTTTTATGCATCGGAGTCATCTGGATTCAGTGTGGATTTTGTGACATTTTTACCCGTTACTTAATAATAATATAGAGGGCAGCGCCGTTTTTGTTCTCATCTTACTTATCTATTATGATATGTGGGCTACACTGAGGGGAGTAGGGTGTATGTTAAAAGGACAACTTCACTGAGGACCCATTCATACCTGTCTGATTGTGTGCAGTCTGCTAATACATACAAAAGAACGGCCCAAAAACCATGCAGCATTTTTTCTGACACTATGGGGTTGATTTACTAAAACTGGAGAGTGCAAAATCTGGTGCAGCTGTGTATATTAGCCAATCAGCTTCTAACTTCAGCTTGTTCAATTACGCTTTGGCAAAAAAAAAAAAAAAATGGAAGCTGATTGGTTCCTATGCAGAGCTGCACTAGATTTTGCACTCTCCAGCTTTAGTAAATCAACCCTGGTATGCAACAGCACGCAGTAGGTCGGAGCTGCATCGCCTCGGTGCGCTGAGGTATCATTAATAATGAATGGCGCCACAATGCGCCAAATGCATGTAACATGCAATGATTTGCAATATGGTAACGTGGGCCTTACCACAATGCACCGCAAAGGTGTATTTCAGCCCTAAACGTGAAGTTGTCCTTGAAAAGAAACAGCTAAGTTGTGTTTATACAGAAAAGATACATTCTCAATCAAGAATTATGCTGTGTTGCTATATTACCTTGTTCTGGCAGCAGAGAGTTGTAAGGCAATAGCGCTGAGGTTTGGGGTGTTAGGTACTCCTGGACTATTGGGTAACAAACTGGAATGAAAACAAAGCAGATTTTGTCAGCATTTTCGGTATCACATCATCAAGATAGATCTTGTGCCTTGCTGAAATACACCAAAGCCTATTGCTGTACTTTTTCACTAGTTTCTGAGCTGTCTGTAGACATCTATTCTGCCATTTAATTTTTATCTCTTTGTCACCCTCCTCACTGCAAGAGGAAGGTTTTTCTGTAGTTCAGCAGGGGAGAGACATGGCTGACAACACTGCTTGGGATTGCACAGGCAGAGTTGTCAGTTCACTACAGGAAGTCAGTAGCTCACTTAAGTTCTGGCAGATTGACAATATATTTCTATACTTGCATTATTTTTTAAAGGGATAAAATATAGGAACATAGGCATGTATAACAGAGATGCTTTTTTTTAATTTTGCCCTGACATACATTTTAACAATTTACAGGGTACTGGGCAGAAAAGTAGGGGTTATCAGGTCAATATGCTTACATTTTAAACAATAGAAAAGATCAAAAATGACCTAAATTCTTCTTTTTTTTAATGGTAAATTGTAAGCAAAGTTGATTGGGGGTCTCTGTGTCTGAGTTGAAACCACATGAAGTTATTGTACACTTTCTCAATGGTGGCTATGGATATTTTGGTCTGGCATTTCCAGAAAACCATCTACACCCTTGGTGCCCAACCTGCCACACTCTGGTATTTTGCGTGGCCCCTGCGGGCAGTAGTCCATGTTTCCCTATTACAGTAATCTCTAACAGCCTTGTGTAATGTGTATGCAGTCTGCGACTGTCTTCTGGAGTACGTCTTCTGTCTTTACCAGCTCCTATGGCATCCTACAGTCTGTGACCATGTCCTGCAGCATGACTGCACCCTCTGACCATCTCTTGTAGCAGGTCCATAGTCTCTGACCATCTACTGTCTGCAGTTTCTGTACCATTACGTTCACTTTATATTGTGTGTGGCCCTTTTGTGATTTTAGGGGCAACATTCAAGACTCTCAATATCAAAAGAGTAGACAACCACTGATCTATACAATGAAATGAAGGAATAGGTAAATAGGAATAGGAATAAGTAAACTAAACAGTGCTAGCAATCCTGTCAAGTAATGATAACAGTTTAAAGTGACTGTAAACCCATTTAAACAAATCCAAAAGAAAAAAAAAATCTGCAAGACAAAGGCATAATGAGCTAGTATGCATAGCATACTAGCTCATTATGAATTACTTACCTGAGATCGAAGCCTCCACAGCGGTCCTCGTTCACCACTCCGGCGGCCGACATCTCCCCGGGGGGTTACTTGAGGGTATCGCGGCTCCGGCGCTGTGATTTGCCGGAGTCGCTATGACGTCACTCCCGCGCATGCGTGCGGGAGCCACCAGTAACGGCACAGTACAGCTGAAGCAACGGCACGTACGTGCCGTTGCTTCAGTTTGCTTAAGTGTACATTTGCCCATGACGTCGGCACATGCAAATACAGGGATATCTCCTAAACCGTGCAGGTTTAGGAGATATCCAGTGTAGCTACAGGTAAGCCTTATTATAGGCTTGCCTGTAGTATAAAGTGGATGTAAAGGGTTTACAACCACTTTAAAGATTGTGATTTTTTTGTTTATTTAAAGTGGTTGTAAATCCTTCCATACAGTATACCCGGTGAAGTGACTGGCCTCAGGTGATACACAGAGATTAAACAAATCCTCTTATCTCTACACCTGCTCAATTACTCAATTTATAAGCTTATCTGAGATGTCAGAAAAAAGGGTGCGGAGAGCTGAAGTTACACTCTGCATGGCTCAATGAGGGGAGCTCAGAGAGTTGATTGGAGGGAGGAGACACACCCCCCCTTCACACAGGAATAGAGCCGAGGTTGTCAATCAGCTGAAGGTCCCTCCCCTGTCATCTTTTCAGCTCTTGGTGTGGGGAAGACTTGTAAGAACTGATTCATGATGATAGCAAAGGAATAAAGCAAGAGACAGAAATGACACATAGTACTCTTAATTGAGACAAGTACACACTATGGAGGGATCTGTTTTGTTTATATTTCATGTCTGAGGTTTGCAACCACTTTAACTAGCAAATTGTGCTATTCCTTGAATGTAACATGCCACATTTTAAAATGAGTTTCTAGAGACAAGAATGTACATTACAGCATACCTATACTGGGGAGTTCTGTGGTCTGGGAAATGTAATGTACAACCAGTGTACACAGTACAGCAGTTTGATGCATACAGTATATTGCATAGTACAGAAAACAGATTATAGTAGTTCACAGTATGCATTATACAGAAAAGTGTACAGAACACAGCAGTCTAGACATCAGGCATTATGTACAATGACAAAAGTTTACAGTATGTAACATTCAAAAGTAATGTACATTCTGCAGCTATGTAACATGCAGCACAATGTGAAGACATCCAGATTATGTAATATGCAACGTATTATGCAGAACGCAATAGTTAGGAGTATGTAAGGTACAGCATGTTGTGCACACTGCAGCAGTTGCCAAACATAAAGCCACAATCTGTATTATCATTAAACTGGAACTTCAGTCAGAAAATGAAGTCCTGCTAGATCACTCCAGGCTGGCCCCTTTTGCAGGTATAGCTATGTAAAAAAAATTAAATTAAAGCCTATACTTTTTAAAATCCAGTAATCTCACCCTGCTCTGCACATGCTCAGATGCTCTCTATTTTTAGGCACTGTGCTGAACTTGTAGAGGCTGATCTGCTGACAGCCTAATAATTTACTGTTGCTCAGGGGCTCTGGGTTTCAGCAAAATGGCAGCCTCCTGCAATGCTGGAGGCAATTTACAGCACACACTCATAATTATTAGTGTGGAATGTATCTTTCTTACTAAAAAAACATTACTCTTATTCAGTTGTTTGGGGTAAAATTCCACTTTTAGAAAGGCTCTCATAAATAGTGATTAGGTAAAAGCCAAAAATCTGTTCTGAAATCACCTTCTGGTTTGTAACCCTTTTATCTTACCTGGTAGGGATCCGGACAATCACTGTGGTGTTCTGCAGACCAGAGTTATTTGTGTTATGCCGTAAATCTGAAATAAGAGAAGCACGTGTGTGACAAGGGAATTCTGGAAACAGACCTTACATCTGTGGGTCCACATGGTGCTGGGAGGGCTTGGTTCCTCTTTCTAGGATAAATTCAGGGGACAGGTGGAGGGAGGTTCCTCTTTATTTGGTTACGAGCTTCTTGTTGTTAAAGATCCCCAACCTACACACATTAGCACCTGGTAAATATTGCATTTTGATGATACTTTTTGACTTTAGATATCCATACTTAATTATGTGTGGTAGCATGATGTACATTTTGGTGTCTAATGGTGTTGTAATCTTCATACTGCACACACTGGGGTTGATTTAGTAAAACTGGAGAGTGCAAAATCTGGTGCAGCCCTGCATAGAAATCAGCTTCCAAGTTTTTTTTGTCAAAGCTTAATTGAACAAGCTGAAGATAGAAGCTGATTGGTTAGCATGCAGAGCTGCCCCGGATTTTGCACTCTCTAGTTTTACTAAATCAACCCCAAGGTCTATCTATAGTTCACTGGTGCTAGACATCAAATGCTTTCTTTTAATTCCTCCTCCCTTAGTTTCTCTGGTTTCTAGCGGGTGTAATACTTATATAGTGGGGATAGTCCATTCATTTATGTACAGGGGTATTATTCTCACTAATAATATAACATTGAGGTTTTCGCTTTTTTCTGTTTTCCACTTTGCGGTAGATTTGTGCACACAGGCTATTCTGCTTTCACATAGGTCTAATTATTTGTTTCTGGTGGAAAATGGGTCTTCTGATTCCATCTATGTAAGTACTGCACCTTAGCTTTCTCATCCGGTACCATGTTTTAACACCCAGGCCCGACACTTTGCGGCGGTTGCCATTTGGAGGTTATCTTACATTAAGTATCAAGCTTATTTGTAAGTATTGTTCTATTAAGGATATCAGTATGCATAGATATTGCATCCCCCCACCCTTTTTTTCAGGGAGTGCTTGAACATACTTTGTGAAATTGTTTTTTGGTTTACAGATTTTACATTGGGCATCTACTCCTGAAGAAGTGAAGCTATATTCACGAAACGCATCGGGTTATAAGCATTATGTTTTAAAAAAATTGGAAGTATGAAACATAAACATGAATTTTTATATGAATATGATGTAGATCAGGGATATGCAATTAGCGGACCTCCAGCTGTTGCAGAACTACAACTCCCATGAGGCATAGTAAGACTCTGACAGCCACAAGCATGACACCCAGAGACAGAGGCATGATGGGACGTGTAGTTTTGCAACAGCTGGATGTCCGCTAATTGCATATCTCTGATGTAGATTGTATGCCAATATACGGTAGTGGTAATGAATCAGCTTTTTTTACTAATGCTATTATTTATGTATAAGATCTATTGTGCAATGAATGTATTTTTAATTCAAATGTTATGCCTTATTTAAAGTCCCATGGAAAATGTTTTTGCTTTGCGTATGTGATACAAGGGGATGGGGGTGTGGCATCGCTAAACACCAGATCACAATTTTATTGTGTATACCAGTGGTTATCAACCCTGTCCTCAGAGCCCACTAAAAACCCCGGTTTGCAAGATAACTGAAATACATCACAGGTGATATAATTTGCTGCTCAGTGATTGCAGTATTCTAGTCTGCATCTCCCAAGGTAATACATAAAACCTGGCCTGTTAGTGGGCCCTGAGGACAGGGTTGATGACCACTGGTGTATACAATTCTGAAAACAGCACTGGGAGAACAGGAGCCAGCAACACTGTAAGTTGTAAAATGCGAGTGCTGGGGTAGACATTTTAACAAATAGTTTACTGAGGAATGTTTATTTTATTGTGCTCAAGCTAAAAATGTGTGTCTGTGTTAAGCTAAAAACGCTGAGGGTTTAACGCTACTTTAATCGTGAGAAGGTGAAAGTGAAAGTATTCTGAAATATGTCTGCATGACTCACATACATAGCTTATGGTAATACATACATAGCTCGTTAGGTTTATTGGTCCTTTATGAAAGTCAGCATGATGGATGTGAACTGTGCTGCCCTCTTGTGGTGGACAGTACAAAGTTTGGGAACTGTGGGCAAACGTCTCCAGTATAAATGATTAAAGGTTAGGCTTCTTTCTCACAGGCGATTACACAGCGGTTAACAAACACCAGTCTTTCCAGCTGCAAGAATCTGCTGATTTTTTGACACTGGAGTTTTGTTGAATGCATGTAATCACCCATGTGAAGGAGGGTCCATAGTACTTAAAGTGTTACTAAACCCACAACAATAAAATTAAACTGTATATGCAGTAAAGCATGCTTGTTATACTCACTGTGGAACTTAAGGGGTTAATCCTCTGCATTGTGTAAAAATGGCTGTTTTATCCTGTATGCAACTATGCACAGACCCCTCCTTTCTTGCATTGTTTAACTTGGGAAAGCCAGCTAACACACAGGCAGTAGCCAACCTGCACATGCTCAGTTGTGTCTTATGCTGGAGAGAACATTAACTTGTTCTCAGAGATAGCCAGGTCACATGATATTGACATCACACATGTGGGCGTACATACAGGCTGTAGTGGAAATCTCCTCCCACCTGAACTCTCAGCACTGGAGAAACTGTGCGGTTTATCACTGACCGTGGTATACAGATCATCCAAAAAGGTATATAGTGGCAATATTTTAATGTAAAAAGATTTGTAAGCTCTGTGGGGGGTGTATGAACTATTTTCGCTTGCCGCTTTGATACCATGCTGGTATCAAAATGTTCAGCCTGCAATTCTCTGTTATGTAGATGTGATTTTTACAGGCGACTTTTACAGACGATAGGAGGGGGTGAGCCCAGTGAGGATGCGGCCGGTGGCATCTGCTTCCGGGACACACAAATAAAGCAGATTGTAATTTTGACGAGCTATGGATTCCCCTTGTTCAGAGTTTCCCAGTATCCTCGAGGATTGCTGTACAACTAACCACAAGTACAAAAATGGAGTAAAATGGATTAGTTGAGATGGAGTGCTTAGCACTAATCTCAGAGTATATCCCTTTTGTATTAAGTTTGCACACAAAGGTACATACACAGCTGTTTCACCAATGTCCGGAGGGGGTGACAGATCATACAGGTCTTCCCCTTACAGTTGTGACAGTGCTGGAGGAGGAATCGCAAAGTAGAACACCCGGCATCTAAAATAAACAGAGAACATTTTATCCCATTACTAATGGTTAAAAGAATACAGTAAAGACATTTGTCTTTGTGAAGATTCACTTCAATCATGTAAAAAAAGATCATGTAAAATTATTATTTATTTCATCTGCACACGATTGGGTATTTTTTCGACTCCTGTAGTACATCAACCTCGTGATGTTGTGCTCTCAACATACTAATAAATATGATGGTGACACTGAAAATGAAAGCTGCAGATTTAAAACAGCATGAAAACAAATTAAAGTGGAATGTTATTATTATTATACGCAATTTATATAGCGCCAACAGTTTACGCAGCGCTTTACAATGTATAGGGGGGACAACACAATTACAGTACAGTTCACTACAAAAGGTACAGGAGGGCCCTGCTCGCAGAGCTTACATTCTAAAGGGAGGGGGTGGTGGTACAAAAGGTAATAGCTGCAGAGAATGATTTGATGGGGGTGGACGTTATGGTAACAAATAAAAATGGGCTTACAAGCATTAAAGTTACACACCTGTGTATGTAATCCCTTCCTGTCTGGTAATAAAAACTTAAAAAAAAAAAGAAATGACTTATCTGCCTGTCTGCTCCCTTTACAGTGAATTGCGCTCGTGCAGCTCACCATAAAAATACAGCAATGTCGACGCTGACTGCACTCCCGCGCATGCAGCCAGTGATCAATGAAATCAACCCAGAAACTGCCCGCCTGAAGATGTCAGCTGCCGGCAGGGAGCTCCAGTACATTGCACCGCTGGAGCCAAGATGAGCATAGTTCCGCTTTAACATGTTGAAGTTTATCTGAGATTTTCCAGTGCAATCCTAGTACCTACCTGACTGCAGTTCACCGCATCAGAATGACCTCCTCTGGGCGCAATTACCTTAACAGGTTTACAGCAGACAAATATTCCTGCTCTTCAAAAACCAATAGCCATCATACAGGCATACATGTATCCCTGCAAATCAGTTAGTTTACATGCAGAGATTAGAATAATCCTGATCTACTGCAGGGCCTATCAGGAAGGTTGGGTGTACGCATGTGCCCAGAGATCTGCATGTATGCATTATACTGCCCATGGTCTACTGCATAGAGTCAAAGCTGTGCGTACATCTGCTGGTGAACACGTTAAGGTGTGTGCTCATAAGTGTGTGCATTAGCATGAATAATGAATGTAGCATGAATGCATGTAGAGCACTAGCTTTGGCCTATTTAAAGCACAGCACAGGGGAAGAGGGCTTCTGAGGAGTTGTCCACCCTTGTGTTTCTTACCTTTTTGACTGCTGCATGTAGATTCCCTGTTGCTGACCTTGTTTCCTGGCTACACCTTCTACCTGCTGTCTTAGTACCACTGTTGCTCGTCTGTTACTGACCTTGGCCTAGACTTTGGTTCTGCTCCTATTTCTGAATTAGTGCCGCTGCTGCCTGACTGTTGCTGACCCTGCTTGTCCTGGCTATGACATTTCTCCTCGCATCTGCAAGCTCCTGTGCCTAACCTGTTTGCCAGCTCCCTGCCTAGACCCGGTCCAAGTATTTCCAGCAGCATAGCAGCTCCCTGACTGTCTTCTGCTGCGTTTGAACCAACTGCGGGCACCTGTGCCACTCCTCGCCTTGCTACACCATGTCCTCAACTGCAGGTTGTACTGGGCAGGAGGTGTAAGGGAAGTCTCTTCGTCAACTCGGTCTCTACCAAGTATGTGACATGGCCACTCAAGATGCTAGCGCTGCAGGTCCCATAGACTGTAGTACTGTGGTTGGTCTCTGCCCCCTCTCCTCCTTATCATTCACAAAATGGAGCCCGAGGCCATGTGCTTGTGAATGGTAAGGAGGAGAGGGGGTGGAGACAGGACCACAGTGATGGGATCTATGAGACCTGCAGTGCTTACATTCAGAGCAGCCAGGAAGTACAGTGGGAGCTCTACTAATCCCAACATATAAACTAACTGATTTGCAGGACATACAGAAGTAAGCCTGCATGATGGCAATGGTTTCTGGCGAACAGGGATGTTTGACTGCTCTAAATCCTTTAAGGTAATCGTGCACGGAGTTTGGCTTTAAAGCTAAGTTAATATGCAATTTATAATCTCCTCTCCATGGAATCAAACTCGCTATCCCTCTAAGGTCTCAAACTCAGTAGTGATACACATCAGTGAATTTAATCACTATTCCGGATTACACATAGGGATGCGGACTACTGGTTTACGTCTTTATTTTGCTTGATTTACACATTTTATTTATTATATGTGCAAATAATGCATGCTGCCTATTATTACTTGTTTGCTGTCATCTGAATAACTTTCGTTAAGGTATGCAGCACATATTGTATCTAAAGAGACCCTGCCGGCAGGCCATTCAGTTCAACAGCATTCTTCCCACGAGATTATATGTGGATTTATCATATTTTTTGCAGACTGTCTATTTTTCATCCAGCCATTGACAGATGAAAAACAGACATCAATGCATCTCTATGGAAAAGCGGACATAAACAGAAGTTCATCCGTATACATCTGCATCTGTTTTTTGTTCCATTTAAAAAACGGAATGAATAAAAAATGGATGTAAACGGACAAGCGGTGCGTTTTTGGTAGTGGATGTAAAAAAACTGATGAGAAACTGATGTAAACTTCATTTGTTTTTTCTTTGAAAAAAGGTAACTGAACGTATGATACGAACGATCCGCATGTGTGAAAGGGGCCTTGCGGGGATGGTAGAAAGGTGAGTGGTGGAGGAGCTGGCCCAGCACATACAGTAACTAGACACTTCCAGAAAAGGAGAGGGCTATGATGGCTCTTCCTGGAGTGGTCAACATTCTTAGAAGTTCAGAGGTACATTGCAAGTACATTAAAATGTTTTACCAAGAGAAAATAAACACTGATAGCAAGCATTTATGTGCTTTTACCTGCAATTTTTTAGGTTAGTGATAGGGTCTCTGAAATGTATTCATATAACAAAATAAGTAATTCCGCGCTACTCTAGTAATTCAGCAGCTAACACACCAAATTGAATAAATGGCAACAAAAAAACATATAAATAAAGTGTAGCGCTATATATGAATGAGTGCAAAACCTGAAGTAAAAATAAAATTGACAGAAAATAAAGTAAAAGATTATACCTTGATAGTACACAAACACAGTGAGTAAATAAAAGTGATATCCATATATATAAATTGCAATGAAATAATTAATAATAGTGCCACAAATAAAGTGACATTATAGTAAAGTGAACACAATGTCCATATACAAATGCTGCAAATAAAGTCACAAGAATGCAGTTGAACGTGATCCAAATATGTGAAGGTGAAATCGTGAGTTATGACACCAAACAGTTCCAATCAGAGCACGTGTAGATCCGTGAGAAAATATATGTGACTGTGATGAAACCACCACCATAAACAGAGGGGAGGCTTACCAAAACGTTTGAACACGCCAGGGCATACGCTCTGCGTGTCAAACAGGCTTGTATGTGGTAAATGGAGGTAATACTGGTTTCTGTGGGTTGGAGATATCCCGCTCACACTTGAATGGTCTTTCAAAATTCCATAAGGGCAAGGAATGGTCTCTCAGAAATCCATAGGGGCAGGGATGGTAGAGGAGAAAACAAAAAGGGGCCACATAGTGTGATTCCGTAATAAACAGTAAAATGTATTAAAATGAAACAACACTCACATGGTATATGATACAAAAGCGCTTTGTATAAAATCAGTAGGCAGCAGTGGGGACCTTCCCGACGCGTTTCGTCTCCAGGGACATCATCTGCAGAGCTGCGATGACATCACTTCCCCGCATGCATGCAGGAGCCTACGGTTCCGGCAAGAAGCTCTGAAGTTCTGTCACAATACGCCGGACCTTCAGAGGGCATGCGCCGCTGACGTCAGCGGCTGCATGCTGGGTGAATATCTCCTAAAAGGTGAACATTTAGGAGATATTCATTTTACCTATTTTTACCTGTAGGTGAAAATCACAGAGCGGGGTATACAACCGCTTTATTAACACTCAATCACAAAATGGCTTATGCAGTATACACCTCCAAGACGACCACTGCCTTGCTAAAGAAGCTGAGGGTAAAGGTGATGGACTGGCCAAGCATGTATCCAGACCTAAACCCTTATTGAGCATCTGTGGGGTATCCTCAAATGGAAGGTGGAGGAGCGCAAGGTCTCTAACATCCACCAGCTCCGTGATGTCGTCATGGAGGAGTGGAAGAGGTCTCCATTGTCAACCTGTGAAGCTCTGCTGAACTCCATGCCCAAGAGGTTCAACCACTTCAATACAGGGCTTTTTTTACCCCCTTCCTGCCAAGGTCAATTTTCAGTTTCCAGCGCTGTAACATTTTGAATGACAATTGCGCATGTCCCTGCTCTGTGACAGGCAATCTCGGTTGATCGGCGGACATCGCGGCCGCCGGGCACGTGCATCGACTCCCGAGTGACACGGCAGGCGCGTGCCCCCTAGACGGGGAAGCTGAGGATGTCATATAATGGCTGTTTTTTTAATTATTTTGAGGGGACAGCAAATTTACACTGTTATACAATCTGTGCACTCACTACTTTACATTGTAGAAAAGTGTAATTTCTTCAGTGTTGTCACATGAAAAGATATAAAAAAAAAATGTGAGGGGTGTACTCACTTTTGTGAGATTATATATATATATATATATATATATATATATATATATATATATATATATATATATATATATATACACATACATATATATATATGAAAGTGTACGTTCCTTTTATGATGCCAAAAAAAATATTTTTAGGCAATCCATTTCTGCATTAAGGCTTGGTTCAAATATATGCGAATCAGATGTGTTTTGAACGCATTGGATCACATAATATGTGAACCAGACCGGCTTTCAATAAATCCGGTACACATATATGAGGGCCGGTTGCGGTGCGGTGCAAATTAAAAAAAGGTCCGGTGTATTTTTCAATCTGGTTCAGGTGTGATTTAGGTGTCAAATTTGCACCTGAATCGCTGGATGGAAACCACACTGGACTCTGCACAGAAACAGGCCCCGAACATATGTGAATCCAGCCTTATTGAAAGATTGCTAAACTTACTCAATGTAAAAGCTTTATTAGGTATAATTATATCCTTCATTATGTTAAAACTGAAGTTTAATCTGCTTACCGTATATACTCGAGTATAAGCCGACCCGAATATAAGCCGAGGCACCTAATTTTACCACAAAAAACTGGTAAAACGTATTGACTCGAGTATAAGCCTAGGGTGAGAAATGCGCAGCTACTGTAAGTGGAAAAGAGGGTCAACAATGCCCATTTGCATGCCTCACTGTGCCCATTTGCAGCCATAGGTCCCCCGAACTTCAAACTCTGTAGATAAGGGTTCCTAGATGCCCCCTAGCTGCTGCCAAAATTTGGGGTCCCTGGACCCCAAGGGTCCCGAAATGACATTGCTGCAGATGGACACAGTTGACCGACTTTGGGGCCCTGTATCTCGGGGGCACTTGGTGCTAGGAACCCCAAATTTGGTGTGCATAACCAGTGGAACTAGTAGCACAAAGCTGGGGTTCCTAGCACCAAGTGGCCCCGAGATATGGGGCCCCAAATTCAGTTTGGAAAATGTCAAGCACTTTTCTGCAGCAGAGGATGACATTTTCTGAAACAAATTTGGGGCCCCATATCTCGGTGCCTCTTGGTGCTAGGAACCCCAGCTTTGTACTACTAGTTCCACTGGGTATGCACACTAAATTTGGGGTTCCTAGCACCAAGTGGCCCCGAGATACGGGGCCCCATAGTAGGTTTGGAAAATGTCATTCTTTGCACCAGAAAAGTGCTTGACTTGAGTATAAGCCGAGGGGGGCACTTTCAGCACAAAAAAATGTGCTGAAAATCTCGGCTTATACTGGAGTATATACGGTATATTTTGCCTTCCCGGGTTCCTCCTTTTCTCCATCATCAATATGCTACTGAAATTTTAAATAAAACCTTTTTCTTTCATTACTCATCTTATTTTGGGCACAGTTATGTTATCACTTTGACTCTGTGCTCCTCCATGCAATGCAGGCAGATCATGGCCGGTGGGAGGAGTCAGAAGGGTGCTGTACATAGCTTCTTGTAAACATCACAGCACTCTGCCTAAAGCTTCATACACACGATCAGAAAATCGTACGAAAAATACCTCTTTCGAATCGATCGTACGATAATCTGATCGTTAGCACGGAGCTTTCGAGAGCCGGTCATGGCAGTTCATCCGATATTATTCTATCGGACATGAACGAAAAAATTTTCCGTACGATGCCAGATTACACAATTTTCGTTTAATCCGTACATCTGTCGTTCGAAAATGCAATACAAATGCATTACAACACATGACACTTCCAAATTTTTAATCTGTCGTACGAGAATTTTCGTGACATTAGTAAACTCATCAGATTCCATCTGCGATTATCATGCAAAAAAAAAAAAAAACGGATGGTCATTCGTCTGTTGATCTTATCGTGTGTACCGGGCATATGTACTCCACTCAAGAGCCCTCAGCCCTGATGAAAGCAGTAGGATGGTTCTTGGGAGGAGTAATGCCAGTTAGGAGAAGTGGGCGTTAGGCTGCATTTGCATGAAGACTGCCCTAGGTAATGTACACCTGAGATATGGAGTCTCCATGACTGAAAGAACTGAAATCCAAAGAATGAAAAGGGGAGAGTCAGGGACAGTCAGGCTGGGGAGGAAGATGCTGCTGGACATCCTCCAGCCAGGAAATGAGGCGGAGCTCTATCTGACTTGCTGCAGTTTCTGATGCACATTGCGAGAAGCTCACAGTGTGAAGTGAAATCAGAGTAAGCCATTTCAGTCCAGGAGAGGGGTCTGTACAACCATGCAAGACTGAAGGGAAGGCCGGAGTACGTATTCAATCCTTCTTCATCCACAACTAAATAAAAAGTTTATCTTTAGAAACACTTTACTGGGAGCGACAGACTGAAGCATATACTGTATGTTATTTTTGATTTTGCCTAAAGTTCTAAAACTACAAGTAATATCTTACATAGGCAGCCTGTGAGGTCTGTACATGACTGTGAGTGGCCCAGCATTTTCATCATGGTGTGGCACTGAGGCAGAGTACAAAGGCTGTTGGGTTCATTGTGGAATGTCATACATGTCCAGGTGTGGAACAAGACAAACAAGAACTGCCGAGTGTTTCCCACTTCCAAGCCATGAATTTCAGGGCTTGAGGAGCACCTGCCAATCTTCTGTAACAGTGCCTGGAATTAACAAGGGATATGTATGAGTCAAACAGGAAAATCATAGGAAACTTAAAGAGGAGTTCCAAATACAATCAATATTTTTTTTTTAAACCTTTCACAAGCATTTCAAATGGCATTATAACACTCACGGTTTCTTTAAAATGTGTCCCCCGATGTCCGGTTTCATCTGTAAAAGGAACTTTGATAACAGTGTTCTGGCCATTTTCATTTTGCTTGTGGGCATGTAAAGCCCACAAGCAACCTGTTCAGGGATACGGTGCCTGTTCTCGTTATTCTGACGAGAAATGCCCCCTGTCAAATAATGCCCGCCCTGTACTGCGCATGCGCAGTGTTGCATAGTATGGAGCTGCTGAAGCCGCCGAACAGTGGAATCCAATGTTTGGCGGCTCCATACTGCCCAATCGCTGCGCATGCATAGTACCGGGCGGGCATTTCTCGACAGGACACCGTCAACTAATCAGGTTGCCATCACAACGGGTGTCGTCGTCAGAAGTGCCCGTCCCGTTGTGATGGCAACGAAGCCCTTGGCGTTTCCCACTGACTCCTGGGAAATTATGACATATCTCCCAGGAGCAGTAGCGAGCGAAGGCGCCGAGGGAAGTGACGTAAGGAGCCGCGGTGAGGAAGGAGGAAGATTTCAAGGGACCACATAGCAACAGGCATTAAGAGGTGAGTAAAAAAAAAAATGTGCAAATGTTTTTTTATATTATTTCATGCACAGTAATGCCTTTTTTTTTTGGTGGAACTCCACTTTAAAGTGGAAGAGAGGGCTAATCTTAAACCTGCCCCCACCCCCATTCTAACTACTATACTAACTACCCTGTAGAGCAGGGGTCTCCAAACTTTCTAAATAAAGGGCTGATATACTGTCTAGTGCAGGCATCACTAAATTGCAGAGCGCGGTCAGGATCTGGACCGAGCCACTGTCCCACCTGGACCAGCCTCGGCCGCTGTCATAAGCTGAGTGCTGGTATTAAGCAGACTTCGGGAGACACAGCTCTGCATTGGATGGGAACGAGAGCTGCCGACTGCTTCTCATATTAAACATGCAAGTGATTGGTGGCTAGAACTGTCCTGCATCCAAGCCACCAATCACTTGCTGGTTAATATGAATAGCAGCCGGCAGCTCTCGTTCCCATCCAATGCAGAGCTGTGTCCCCCAAAGTCTGCTTAATACCAGCACTCAGCTTATTACCTGCCCCCAATGCAGAGCTGTGCCTCCCGGGATATTACCATCATGCCTCCCGACCTCTGCTCGATCTAAGGTAGGAGAGTGAAGGGCAGATGACACTACAGGAGGGGGCATGATGTGAGAGGAGGCAGTGCTGGAGGGGGAAGGCTGGCTGGATATCCAGAGGGCAAAGTACACTACTTTTGGGGGGGGGTGTAAAGGGGGGGGGGGGGGTAGTGCTGTGGGGGATTGTGAAGGTAGACAGTGTTGTGGGGACCTGTGAAGAGGCGGGTTGTAATTTGAGAGGGGGCAGTGCAGTAGGGGAGTGAAGAGGCCAGAGCATATTACTGGGGGACAGCGGATTTGTGCTGTAATGGTGATGTAACGAGGGGAAGGTGATGTGAAGGGGATGCAGGTCATGTGAAGAGGGCAGATCTCACTACTGTGGGGGGATTCGTGATGTGAGGGGGCAGTGCTGTGTGTGTGAGGGATTAATGTGAAGGGGGCTGGTGATGTGGGGAGATGATGTGCAGAAGGGCAGTGCTGTGGGGGGCAGGTGATGTGAAGGAGCAGTGCTGTGGGGGGGGGTTCTGTGGAGGGGGGTGGGAACAGGTGATGCGAAGGGGGGCAGAGCACACTATGGTGTGTGTGGCGATTTGTGATGTGAGGTGGTGGTTGGTGATCGGACCTCTGCTGGCAGAAAATTTGGCTGATCAGACCCCTGTAAAATTTAATTCAATACACCTAGTCTAGTGTCTGTGAATGTAGATAATATCTCCGGCTTGGTGGTCAAGTGCTGCATACAGTCAAGTAAAGGGCCACATTTGGCCCACGGGCCAGTTTGGAGACCACTGCTGTAGAGGAAGGAAAGATGTCTATACTTACCTATTCTCAGAGCGCTCCGGTCCGGTCACATGATCTCCCCCCCAAGCGGCCGGCTTCAGGGGAGAGGAGAGATCGCCAACAACGACTGCAATGTCTGGATGGTGATGTCCCCCATACTTACTATGGGGCATCTGTTGTCGGCCGTCCCTCCTCTCCGCTGAAGCCGGCGGTGGGCACTGATCATGTGACTGGACAGGAGCGCTCTGAGAATAGATAAGTATAGACATCATTACTGTACAGCCAGGCTAAATAGTATGGGACTTAGCATGGGGGGTGGGAGCAGGTTTAAGATTAGATAGATTTAGCCTGGACTTCCATTCTTAAGACTCCCCAAATGATAACATCTACCCCCGCCCCACAACGCTTCGTATATAATTTTAAAGTATCTATGTTACAGCTTATTCATTGGTATCCACTTAACTGCACCTTGCAACGAGCTACACAACAAAGCAAATACACCACAAATTTCATGCAAAGTAACTTTTTGTAATGAGGGTTACTGATCCATGAACAAAGCCTCCTTACCTGAGTCCACTCCACGCGTCTGGGGCTAAGGCTGAGAGCCACGAGGCAATTCTTCTTGCAGGATATTCCATGTGACACGATTATTCGAGAATCACGGCAGATGGCAACTGATCATGACATTATAAAACAGAACGAGCAAGTAAATATATATTTCAATAAAGAACTCATGATAATCATGACCATACACACATCCAAATGTCTGTTCAGTATAATGGCTGTTTCAATGGAGTGTATATTCCAGCAATCAACCACTTGATATGTGAATGATGGTTTTCTATAAAAAGAAACATTGGGGGGAGATTTACTAAAACTGGTGCCCACAGAATCTGGAGCAGCTGTGCATGGTAACCAATCAGGTTCCAGTTTTTTTTTTGCAAAGCTTAATTGAACAAGCTGAAATTAGAAGCTGATTGGGTACTATGCACAGATGTACTGGATTCTGTGCACCAGTGCTAATTTTGACATCAAATTTCGAATTAGTTTTAGTTATAGTCTTTTGACTAAAATGACATTTTAGTTTTAGTCATATTTTAGTCATCTGAATTGTTTTAACTTTAGTCGTGTTTTAGTCCACAAAAATCCCCAGTACATTTTAATCGATTAAAAATCAAATGGGTTTAGTTAAATTTTAATGCATTATTTAAGCATTTCCTTAGAATTGCCAAATTCATTATATACTCTTGGAGTAAAAATCTAATAAGATATTATTATTTATGGTATTAAGGTTTGAACATGGACTACAGACACAGATTTAGCCGTTGTGATATATAACGTCTTTTTAAATAAAACCAATGTATGTGTCAATTACCACAGACTGGCACCCTATATAAAATAGTGAGTGATGCTGTAGCTTAGAGGTCGACCGATATGGGTTTTTCTCTGGCCGATGCCGATATTTAGAAATCTCGGTGGCCGATGGCCGATATGTGATGCCGATTTTTTGGGGCCCATATATTAGGCCGATTTTTTTTTTTTTCTTTTTTTTTTTTTTTTCCTTCATCTCATAAAATTTAACAGTTAGACCCCTTTCACACTGGGGCGTTTTTCAGGCGCTTTTGGGCTAAAAATAGCGCCTGTAGAGTGCCTGTAAGACGGCTCCCCTGCAGTCTCAGTGTGAAAGCCCGAGTGCTTTCACACTGAGGCGATGTGCTGGCAGGATGTTAAAAAAAAGTCCTGCAAGCAGCATCTTTGGAGCGGTGTATACCACTGCTCCACCACTCCTGCCCATTGAAATGAATGCGCACCGCTGCCAAAGCGCCTGCAAAGCGTTTCGGCAGCGGCGCTTCAGGGGCGCATTTAAAGGGGTTGTAAAGGTATACATTTTTTCACCTTAATGCATTCTATGCATTAAGGTGAAAAAACTTTTGATAATACCGCCGCCCCCAGCCCCCCCGTTTTACTTACCTGACACCTCGAAACTCGGCCGCTCGTTCCCGACCTCCATTCAGCCGATCAGCCTGGTCGCTGATTGGCTATAGTGGATGGATTGAAAGCAGCGCAGCCATTGGCTTGCGCTGCTGTCAATCACATCCAATGACGCGGCGCGCCGGGGGCGGGGCAGAGTGATACAGCGAGCGGCTATAGCCGCCGGCTGTATCACGGGAGCGCGCCCGCAATAACTAACCACCATGCGAGGGAGCTCACATTAAGGTGGTTAGTTATTGCGGGGAGGAGCTGAGACAGCCGCCGAGGGACCCCAGAAGAGCAGGTTCGGGGCCACTCTGTGCAGAACGAGCTGCACAGTGAAGGTAAGTATAACATGTTTGTTATTTTTAAAGAAAAAAAAATTTACCTTTACAACCCCTTTAACCCCTTCCTCGGCTGCTAGCCGGGTTATAAGCTCCCCGCTAGCAGCCGAATAGCGCCGCTAAAATGACGGTAAAGCGCCACTAAAACTAGCAGCGTTTTACCGTCAACGCATGCCCGCTGCAGTGTGAAAGCAACCTAAAGTGATACAGAAAATTTTTTACATTTAAACATTTATTAAACAAAACAAACCTCCAATCAATTCACTTGTATGTAGAATTTAGATTAAAAAAAATATATAAAAAAAAAACTATATCTTAAAAATAAATACACAAAAACAGGTAATCAAAACTTTTGGATGAAAAAAAATGGGCTAACTTTACTGCTTAGTTTTTTTTTAAATTTATTAGTGTATTTTTTTTTTTTTAAATTGAGTTTGAAAGACTGCTGCGCAAATACCGTGTGACATAAAATATTGCAACAACCGCTATTTTATTCCCTAGGGTCTCTGCTAAAAAAAAAATATATAATGTTTGGGGTTCTAAGTGATTTTCTAGCAGAAAATACAGGATTTTTACTTGTAAGCAACAAATGTCAGAAAAGATTTAGGCCTCTTTCACACGGATGATCCGTATGTCCGTTTTTCATCCATCCGTTTTCGGATGAAAAACGGACATACAGTCATCCCTATGGAGCGTCGGATGTCAGCGGTGACATGTCCGCTGACATCCGACCCCGCTCCGATCCGAAAAGTGTAACGGAGGAAAAACCTACTTTTCCCTCCGTTTTCGGATCGGATCGGATGACGACGGACACTACGGACCGTCATCATCCGATCCCCCCATAGGGGAGAGCGGCGCTCTGACAGGTCCGTCGCTGCACAGCGTGCAGCGATGCACCTGTCATCTTCCTGCTCAGCGGGGATCGGCGGAGCGATCCCCGCTGAGCCAGCGTGTGTTCACGGGGCGGATCATGACTGATCTGCCCCGTGTGAAAGAGGCCTAAGTCTTTAAATGGTTAAACTGAGAGCTTCTACACACTGAGTTCAGCTCATTCAGAAGTGTAAACATTGTATCAATTCAGGTTCTTTTTATCAGATTTGGCAGGCTGCCCAGAGAGGGGAGAGAAGTGCTTCACAGAAGAATACAGGCAACTTGTATTGACTTCAGAAGTCATTTGCAAGTCGGGCTGAGTTATATCGGCCTTTTTTATCAGCACAATCGGCCGATGCCTATTAAGAAAAAAACGTCAAATATCGGCCGATATATCGGTCGACCTCTACTGTAGCTGCTCCTTTAAGAGTGAATTGATCACCTAATTTATAGCTTGATGTGATCATACAAATAATGAAATCATTAAATAAACCTAATATCCAAAACATATAGATAGAACTAAGATGTAAAAATGACTCCACGGGAGACATGTAAAAAGTCTCATAGGGGTTTATTTACTAAAAGCAAATCCACTTTGCACTACAAGTGCACTTGGAAGTGCAGTCGCTGTAGATCCGAGGGGGACATGCAAGGAAAATAAAAAACAGCATTTTTGCTTGCACATGATTGGATGATAAAATCAGCAGAGCTTCCCCTCAGATATACGGCGATCTACAGCGACTGCACTTCCAAGTGCACTTTCAATTGCATTTGCAGTGCACTTGTAGTGCAGAGTGGATTTGCCTTTAGTAAATCAACCCCATAGTGTAGTAAGTTTATTGATTGGTATAAAAGTAAGGTAAATATTGAATCAGGAAGTGGGAAGCACTTCCTGATGACGCCAAGCACGGTGAAACGTACGTACGGGGGATTCGTCACTTCCGGGTACTACGAGATACCCATCTGGCTTTACTATCTAAAGTGAGGCTTGCACCGCACGCTATAGCTGAAGTAAGCAGCCATATCTGCACATGTTGTATACACCTAGTTGCCGGGAAACAGGCACATATACATGTGAGTGCAATATTTACCTATTGCTTTTATACTAATCAATAAAGTTACTAAACTATGGGGGTTATTTACGAAAGTTAAATCCACTTTGCACTACAAGTGCAAACTACAAGTGCAAAGTGCACTTGAAATTGCACTGAAAGTGCACTTGGAAGTGCAGTCGCTGTAAATCTGAGGGGTGAATCTGAAATGAGGGGAAGCTCTGCTGATTTTATTATCCAATCATGTGCAAGCTAAAATGCTGTTTTTTATTTTCCTTGCATGTCCTCCTTGGATCTACAGCGACTGCACTTCCAGTGCAATTTCAAGTGCACTTTGCACTTGCAGTGCAAAGTGGATTTGCCTTTAGTAAAAAACCCCCAATGAGACTTGTCATTTTTACATCCTAGTTCTATCCTGAGGGAGCATTGGAGTGGAGTGGTGTCAGCAGTGGAACCAATCTGGCTTTCCAAATGCGTTTTTTGACCATCCTGAAAAAAGGGGTCAAACACCTCTGGTGAGTTGCCACCTTTCCCCTGAGCACCTGTGGTAAAAGAACTAGAAGTTATCTATATATAGGAGCAACTCGTTTGGTGTTGGGATCTATCACCTATGGAATTTATGTTTGCGCATTATGTCAATGATTTTTACTGCGGCTACGTATTCACATTTTTTGGATATTAGGTTTATTTATTGATTTCATTAACTGTATAAGCACATCAAGCACCACTACCTTTATAATTGCACTATAAATAAAACCACGTTTTATAAACAAACAAATATATTGCTTTTGACAAAACTGTAAATTATTGGCTGTAATGCCATTGCACATAATACCTTAATATATTACCAACATTAAATATTAATAAAAAAAAAAAAAGAAAAGCCCTTTTTTTTCCTTTTAGCAGCTTAGTAGATGCCCCCTACATATTTTTATCTGGTAGTGCAGTGTTAATTTTGACGTCAAATTTCAATTCAGTTTTAGTAATAGTCTTATGACTAAAATGCCATTTTAGTTTTAGTCGTATTTCAGTCATCGCAATTGTTTTAGTCGACTAAAATCGTACTAATTTAGTCGACAGAAATATTTTAGTCAACGAAATTAACACTGCTGTGCACACCAGTTTTAGTAAATCTCCCCAATTACGTCTTAGCGGAAAAAAAAAAAAAAGATCTTTTCCTTGTTGTGTCCATCATCTTCATGTTGGACCGCTAGTCCCACCTGATTTGGAGTGAGATTTTGAGATGTCATTACTGTGCTGTTCACTGTGCTCGTTACTGGAGACAAAGCTGTACCTGAGGACCTGCAGTGCAAGAACCATCCTGCTACTTTCATTTTGTGGATAGGTGCTTTCTTCACCTTTCTTGCTGCTTCTTGATGATTACGCTCATTGGTCATCAGATTACCAGTGAAAAGGGGGCAGCCGAGACATGTGAAAACTAAGCCTTGTACCTTGTACCAAAAAGCTGCCTCCACGTAGAGCGTGAGGCACTGCCTGGCAGGATTGTAGACGGTGTATACTGTATGTGTCACCTAGGACTCTCTACTACATATTGTGAGGTGCTCCAAGGTTTGTGTCTCATATGGATAAAACAAAGCTTTTTGGTTTTTTTCAGAATCTCTGTAAGTGCTGTTCTGGATCCTGGAGTCAGAAGATTTTGCAGAACTTAGGCTGGGAAAAGTCTCCATTCCTACATCCATGTTGTCTCAGCTGTGCAAAAGACCTCTATAAATGTGGGCTGACTGGTGTGCAGAGCTCTCCCTCTTGTTCTCAAAGCTCTAACAGCCTGCTGCTGGGTGAAAAGGCTTACTGCTGACAGAAAAGGTGCAAGTGCTTTCTTTTTGTTTAGGGAACCCATTAGGTGGTACCCTGTTATTTACGAACTGTCATGAGTTTAGTTAGTGGCTTCGGGCTTTGTTTGTTTTATACTATGTACTCTTGCTGGCTGCCTTGCTGAATAAAAGTGCAGGACAAACTTTTTTGGACTGCTCCTGCTACATGCATCGTTTATTGTTATTATTATTATATACCAGTTGAGCCTTCCCCCTTACAAGAGATACAGTGCAGAAAAAGGGATAGTTAATCTGTAATGGTGGAGGGATCTGCTGCAGGGAGACCACAGGCAATACTGGTGACAAACCTCTCTTGTACTCTTTAAAGGCACTGAATCTATGATCAGTCTCCAGTTTATTATCCGCCAAGACTGCATAAACATTGCAGGGATCATATGTTCAAGCACACGGTAATATATCTAGTTCTCTATGACTATCATTAATATGTCAGTGCAGTTTCTGCTTTCTTACTTTTGCAGGACATCCCAGCTCTGCAATACTTGATATGACTCAACATTGCCTGCACACTGCGGCACAAAGGCAGAGTGATGTACCGTATTACATTAGCTGTCTCTTCACATTCTTCACACTGGTGATGATGGAACAAGATGACCAGCTCCTCGTAGAAGCACCTGCACGCGGGGCTCAATAGTAAGGGCTCCATGATTTCCAGCAAATGCAGCTGCAAAACAGCAACATATAATGAACATTAGGGCCTTGTAACTGAAAGCTGCCTACGGTAAATCACCTTTTCCCTTTCATTCTCCCACAGCAGGCTGGATAAAGGAAGTTAAAAAGGGTATCGTTTAAAGTGGAACTTTACCCATAACAACTTGTTAAAAATAATGTTCTTTAGCACGGAACATACATTCCACAATAATAATTATAATACCAAAATTAACCGCTTCCGGACCACCCACCGCAAATTTACTGCGGCAGGGAGGCCTGGCTGCGTGAAACTATGTACCTGTATGTTGTATCCTCTTCAGGGCCTCGGGCGTGCGCGCCGCCGGAAACCCACTCCCACTGTCATTGGACACAGCGGAAACCAATCAGTGGGTCCATCGCGGCCGCCGGGACCCGCCAATCGTTCGCAGGAGAGGCAGAACTGCATTCTGCCTATGTAAACAAGGCAGACCGCCGTTTTGTCAGAGAGAGATCTTGTGTTTCTGCTAATCAGGAACACAAATCTCTCTCTCTTCCTCCAGTTAAACCATCCCCCACACAGTAAGAAAGCACTCCATAGGAGCACACTTAACCCTTTGATCGCCCCTGGTGTTAACCCCTTCTCTGCCAGTGTCATTAGTACAAGGAGAGTGCTTTTTTTATAACACTGATCACTGTATTGGTGTCACTGGTCTTTAAAAAGTATCACTTTCGACAGACTTTTGCCGGACTTCCGACGGACTTTCAAACGAACGGACTTGCCCACAAACGATCACACCAAAGTCCGACGGATTCGTAGGTGATGACGTACGACCGGACTAAAATAAGGAAGTTGATAGCCAGTAGCCAATAGCTGCCCTAGCGTGAGTTTTAGTCCGTCAGACTAGCATACAGACGAGCGGGCTTTTCGACCGGACTTGAGTCAGTAGGAAAGATTTGAAACATGTTCTAAATCTAAAGTCCGTCAGATTTTCGACCAAAAAAGTCCGATGGAGCCCACACACGGTCGGATTGTCCGCCGGATTCGGTCCGTCGGACCAGTCCGGTCGAAAAGTCCGCTTGTGTGTACGCGGCATTAGAGTCCGATTTGTCCGTCGCAATGTCGCAGTCCCGATAAAGATCGCTGATCGCCGCCATTACTAGTAAAAATAAAAAATGCCATAAAAATATCCCAAAGTTGGCAGACACAATAACTTTTGTGCAAACCAATCAGTATACGCTTATTAGGATTTTTTAAAATTAAAAACATGTACCTGAATACATATTGGCCTAAATGGATGAATAATTTTGATTTTTTACATTATTTTATCGGATATGTTTTACAGCAGAAAGTAAAAAATATAGTTTTTTTTTTTTCAAAATTGTAGGTCTATTTTTGTTGATAACGCAAAAAAAAAAAAAAAACACCAAAAAAAAAAGCTCTATTTGTGGGAAAAAAAGGACAGAAATGTTTGGTCACAGTGTCGCACAACAGCACAATTGTCAGTTAAAGCAGAGGTCCGCCCACCGCTGCCAAAATTAAAAGCCAGCAGCTACACATACTGCAGCTGCTGGCTTTTAAAAATTGGACACTTACCTGTCCTGGAGTCCAGCGATGTCGGCACAGCAGCTGATGTTTCCATCAGCTGTCGGGTGCATACCGCCTCCATTGCGATTAAGGCAATCCAGCAGTGAAGCCTTACGGCAAAACGATGAAAGACAGGTATCCTCCGGTTTAAAGCAACGCAGTGCCGTATTGCAAAAAATGGCCTGGTCATGAAGGGGCTAAAACCTTCTGGGGCTGAAGTGGTTAATGCATGCTCTAAATTGCCTCCGGCATTGTTCCTGTTTCTTCTTGCTGGAAGTTGCCATTTTGCTGAAGCTCAGAGCCCCTGAGCAGCAGTAAATCTTTGGGCTGTCAGCAGATTGGCCTTTACTAACTCGACACAGTGCCTAAAAATAGAGAGCAACTGAGCATGTACAGAGCAGGATGAGACAGTATATTACTGGATTTTTAATGTTTTACATAGCTATACCTGCAAAAGGGGCCTGAACTCATACAAATTTTCTGACTAAAGTTTCACTTTAAGGTAATACAAACAGTTCTTTATGAAACGTTTCATTATAACAGCGCATTATGATTTACAACAATAAATACAAATCAGAGTGGACAGTATTTAAAGTTGTAGTAAACTCTGTACTACCACTTGTACCTACAGGTAAGCCTATAATAAGGCTTACCTGTAGGTACTGTAAACATCTCCTAAACTTGCACAGTTTATGAAATATTCCTAGTGCATGCAGCCAATGACATCATGGGTGCATGCTCTCTGAAGGCCCGGCTTACAGTGCTGGACCTTCAGATCCTGTGCCGGAAATGGTGGCTTCCGCTCATGTAGCCAGAGGCTGCAAACCCGGAAAAGAAGACCAGGGGAAGATGTCAGCCGTCTCAGTGATGATATCGCAGCATTGGAGGGCTTTGTTCTAAGGTAAGTTTCTCATAATGTGCTAGTATGTGATATATACTAGCACATTATGACATTGCCTTGCAGGAATTTCTTTTTTTTTTTTTTTTTTACCACCAGCGTTTACTACTGTTTAATGCAGTTAGAAAAATTCAGCACTTGAGTGCTAACATCCCAATTGTAAACTCATAATGTACTAAAGAGACTAAAGACTAAAGGCATAAAAATTTTACTAGTACCTGGACCTGGAGGATTAATGCAAGGCCTGGTCATAAATAGCTAAATGTTCCTTCAATACAACCAGCCTAGAAGATGCTTACAAAGTCCTCTTTAGGGAATGCTGGGTTCCTGCACTCATAGCTCACGCAAACCCTGCCTACGATGATTGATGCTTTAGAGCAGTGGTTTTCAACCTTCGGGGGTCGAATGACGATTTGCCAGGGATCACCAAATCCTGGGCTGTTCCTGAAGCCCACGCAGCTCTCCCAGCCTTTTCACAGCCGCCCAGCAGGGCTGTGCCTGGAGCCTGTGCCCCCCCGGGGCTGTTTCTGGAGCCCGCGGCCACCCATTCAGCCTCTTCACAGCCGCCTATTCAGTTCACGGCATGGCTGGGGGGGGTGGAGACTAGAGGTCAGCTGACTGGGGAAGAAAGTGACGTGAGAGGGGCTGGAGGAGAGCCTATCTCCTGATTTCGGCATAGGTGTCACTGCTGCGGGACACCACGGAGCCGGACACACAGTGAGTAACACTACCTGTGATTATAGTTGCCATTAAAAGTCTCCACTACAGTTCTTAGAGTAGAAAATGGCCTTTATCAAGAGCACCTAAGTTAACTGATTAGAACTCCCACCAGCACTGCCACTCATTCCACCCCTCACTGCCACTCATCCCACTCCCCCCTTCCAACAAGGAGTAAGAGAAGGAATAAAAAGAGAGAATACATGGAAGGAAGAGTAACAAAGAAAAAGGGAGAGAAAGAATAATAGAAAGAACAAGAAAGACGGCAAGAGAGAGGGATGGGGAAAAAAAAACAAGAAATTAGGATAGAGAGAGATAAAAGGGAAAGAAAGGAGAACAAAGAGAAAGAGTGGTACATCCTAAAATGTGGAGTGGAAGGGACCCGGGGAGCGCTAAATGTCTGTGGGTTAGGGGCGCAAATTACTTGCCTTGCCTTGGGTGCTGACAATCCACGCTACGAAAATAATTTTACTGTTAGAGGTCCCCACAACTTGGGAAATTTTATCAAGGGGTCACGGCACTAATAAGGTTGAGAACCACTGCTTTAGGGGTTGTGGACAGCGGGGTGATGTTCTCCATACATAATGGTTTTGTCCAAAACCACAGGCGTTTTGGTCTAGAACCTTTGGGCTACTTCGGACCCTTTTCCATTTGATAGTCCGTACAGGTGCTAAATTGGTTCTACTTCACCTAGGACTATCCTCTCACCAGCAGAAACTGGCCATGTACCTTTTCTTAGCAGCTAAGCAGACGACCGCTAAGGCCTGGAAGAAGCTATCAGTATCCTTCCAAGAAGTTAGAGACCGTATGACCAAGATAATGTTCAACAAAAAAGGTATCCTTAACCACCTCAATACTGGGCACTTTCACCCCCTTCCTTCCCAGACCAATTTTCAGCTTTCAGTGCTCTCTCTCACTTTGAATGACAATTACTCAGTCATGCTACACTGTACCCAAATGACATTTTTATCATTTTGTTCACACAAATAGAGCTTTCTTTTGGTGGTATTTATTCACTTCATTTTTTATTCTTTGTGATATAAGCGAAAAAAGAGTGAATATTTTGAAAAAAAAAACAAAATTTTCTTCTTTCTCTTTTAAAAGAAACCAAAAAAATTAAATTTTGTCGAAAATTTAGGCAAAAATGTATTCTACCACATGTCTTTGGTAAAAAAATCCTGATAATTGTATGATCATTAGTTTGTGTGAAAGTTATAGAGTCTACAAGCCATGCTACGCATTATTGAAAATGTATCAATCCTAATGCACTGATGGCCTAATGCACTGATCTCATTTCTTGAGGCCCTAAAATGTCAGGACAGTACAATAACCCCCCAAATGACCCCTTTTTGGAAAGAAGACAGTCTGAGGTATTTAGTAAGAGGCATAGTGAATTTTTTGAAGTTGAAATTTTTTCCCCACAATGCTTTGGAAAATTAAGAAATATAGATTTTTTTTTTCTTCACTAAATTGTCATATTTACAAGTTATTTCTCACACACGGTGCAGGCATAATTGCAATTACACCCCAAAATACATTCTGCTATTCGTCCTGAGTATGGCGATACCCCATGTGTGAGACTTTTCCACAGCCTGGCCACATACAGAGGCCCAACATCCATATAGCACCATCAGGCGTTCTGGAAAATGTGGAAAGAAAATGAAAACCTATTTTTTTCTCACAAAGTTGTCAATTTAGAAGATCTTTCTAACACATAGCATGTACATAGCCAAAATGACACCCCAAAATACATTCTGCTATTCGTCCTGAGTATGGCGATACCCCATGTGTGAGACTTTTCCACAGCCTGGCCACATACAGAGGCCCAACATGCAAGTAGCTCCTCCAGGCTTCTAACACATAGCATGTACACACCAAGAATTACACCCCAAAATACATTCTGCTGAGCAAAAGATAAAAAAAAAAAAAGCTCACCTGTGGTTTTAGCAGGCAGGAATACCGTTCCAGAGCAGCCAAAGCATTTGTCCAGACAGCCAAAGGAAATGTCCAGGAATTGTCCAGGCAGCAGACAGATATGGAAAAGTATGAACATGGTTCAGTACAGTCCAAGGTTTAGCAGGCAGTTCAGGTAACAGGCATAGGCATGGCCAGTCCAGGTGGAAGGCAAAGGCATGGCAAGGTCATGTGGCAGGCAAAGGCATGGCAAGGTTATGTGGCAGGCAAAGGCATGGCCAGTTCAGGTGGCAGGCAGAGGCATGACCAGTTCAGGTGGCAGCAGGCAGCACTTTGTACACTGGGCCTTGGTCAGGTAAGACCTGAGGACAGGGGTAGAGGCTTCTTCCCACCCAAATCTCTACGAAGCCTCTAAGTCTCCAGACCCTAATCCGAGAAAACTAAAAACCTGGAGAAAAATGTTTTCTCCACTCGGAAAACCTTTTCTGGAGCCCCTCACATATGTGAGACCCCTGTGCTGTACAGTGGCAGGGGATATGATCAGTTCAGGAGGCAGGCAAAAAGCATAGTCGTTAACAGTCCGGGTCATTCACAGAAATGGCAGATAAAAATCATCTTCACTGTACTAATAGTGTAGTGAAGTATGATAGCTCCGATAGCACGTTCCAATACAGAGGCCTGGCTGGGAGGGACATTGGGGACAGTAGTATTGGGTGTCACGGCGAATTCCTCCACTTGCACACACACACACAACATTTTTTTGGGGGTTTGCGACCTGTTTGGGTAAGAGAGAGGATTTCGGGAAAGTGCCTTTCATGGAGTCTGGCTAATGAATTGGAGCGAATTAGTTGAGGGGTTTGGCCTTGGGGATAGAGAAGGGCTGTGACAACGTCTTCTTGAAATTTTAAATAGGTTAGGGAACTTTGGGTGCACTTAGAAAAAATTATATATGAATTAAATAGGGCAAGTTGCATCAAATAAATGGCGACTTTCTTGTACCAAAATAGTGATCTCCTGGTGGCCAAGTAGGGCTGCATCATCTGGTCGTTCATATCCACCCCCCCATGTATAGGTTGTACTCATGCACACATTTTGGCTTCTGTATGGGGCTTCCTCTTCTCTGAAGTTCCACCAAGGTGTCATTATGTATTGTTGAAAGGATGTAGATATCTCTTTTTTTATCTCTCCACTTCACCGCTAGTACTTCTTCAGTCTGCATACTGGCCATTTCACCCTGCTTCAATTTCTTGGCAACCAATCTTTGTGGGAAGCCTTTCCAGTTGGTCCGTGCTGTCCCACAGGCCACAGTGTTCTTTAGGTACAAATGGCGGAAAAGTGGGAAACTAGTGTAGAAATTGTCTACATATAGGTGGTAACCTTTCCCAAGTAATGGTTGGATCAGCTGCCAGACAATTTTGCCACTTGTTCCCATGTAGGTAGGGCATCCAGGGGGGTTTAGCTGTCTGTCTTTTCCCTCATAAATTATAAAGTCATATGTGTAACCCGTGGCCCTGTCACACGCCTTATAAAACTTTACCCCACGTCTGGCTCTTTTACTGGGGAGGTATTGTTTTATTCCGAGTCTTCCGGTGAAGTGTACTAGGGATTCATCCACACATATATTTTTATCAGGGGTAAACATCTCCTTGAAGCTGGCGCAAAAAAAAATTAATTAGGGGCCGCATTTTGAATAATTTATCGTAACTGGGATAATTTCGAGGGAGGCATTGGGCATTGTTATTGAAGTGTAAAAATCTCATGATCATCTCATAATGGGTTCTGGGCATCAATGACGAATAGACCGGCATGTGGTGGATAGGTTGGGTAGACCAGTAGGAATGGAGTTAATTTTTTTTTTGTCAGCCCCAAAGGGTTGAGGGTTAGGCCAAGGAAAATTTTAAATTCTTCCACGGTGAGGGGTTTCCAAACAAAAGGACGGGCATATGAGGAACTTGGATTGTTGGCTATATGTTGGCTGGCGTATAGACTACATTGCTCCACAATGTAGGTTAGGAGATCATTGGTAAAAAATAAATGAAAATAATAAAGTGAGGTTAAATTTTCTGTCTGCATCTGAGGGCCTGGCTGGGCTGTAAAAAGGGGTATTACAGGTTCTACTGATGTATCGGGCAGCCATGTTGGATACAGTAGAACATCTGGGAGGCTAGTATGGGCACTGCCTCATTGATGGCATCCGTTGCTAGCATCTGGCCTATCTTCTAGGAAGGTCGCAGAACTGCTGGTGGATGCCTGCCTATCCCGGAGTGCTGCGCTGCCGGTGGATGCCTGCTGGTGGATGCCCTGGAGTGCTGCGCTACTGGTGGATGCCTGCATATCATCCTGGAGTGCTGGGCTGCTGGTGGATGCCTGCATATCATCCTGGAGTGCTGCGCTGCTGGTGGATGCCTGCTGGTGGATGCTCTGGAGTGCTGCGCTGCTGGTGAATGTCTCCTCCTGCTCATTTCTCCCGATTCTCCTTGTTAGGATTCTATCCTCCTCTGTTTCCATCTCGGAGCCACTGCTTTCCACTGGCTCATAGTCGCTATCCGAGTCTGACGGAGAGAATTCCCCGCTACTCTCGTCCGACATACTCTGGAGTATTTGGAGAGCCTCCTCTGCGCTGTAAGATCTTTTCATCATGTTGGCGGGCAGATGTGCCAGATGGGGGGCGGCAGATGTGTCAGATGGCAGGCGGCAGATGTGTCAGATGGCGGGCGGCAGATGTGTCAGATGGCGGGCGGCAGATGTGTCAGATGGCGGGCGGCAGATGTGCCAGATGGTGGGCGGCTGTGTAAAATGGTGGGTGGCTAGATGTGCCTGATGTTGGCGGGCAGATGTGCCTGATGTTGGCAGGCAGATGTGCCTGATCGTGGGCAGATGGCGGGTGGCAGATGTGCCAGATTGCGGGTGGCAAATGTGCCTGATGGCCGCAGATGTGCCTGATGGCGGGCGGCAGATGTGCCTGATGGCGGGCAGCAGATATGCCTAAAGGTGGGCGGCAGATATGCCTGATGATGGGCGGGCAGATGTGCCTGATGATTGGCGGGCAAATGTGCCTGATGATGGCAGGCAGATGTGCCTGATGATGGTGGGCGGCTGATGTGTCAGCTGTTGACGGGCTGATGTGTCAGCTGTTGACGGGCTGATGTGCCAGCTGATGACGGGCTGATGTGTCAGCTGTTGACGGGCTGATGTGCCAGCTGATGACGGGCTGATGTGTCAGCTGATGACGGTCTGATGTCTCAGCTGTTGACGGGCTGATGTGCCAGCTGTTGACGGGCTGATGTGCCTGATCGTGGGCAGATGGCGGATGGCAGATGTGACAGATGGCCAGCGGCAGATGTGCCAGATGGCGGGCGGCAGATGTGCCAGATGGCGGGCGGCAGATGTGCCAGATGTTGGCGGGCGGCAGATGTGTCTGATGTTGGCGGGCGGCAGATGTGTCTGATGTTGGCGGGCAGCAGATGTGTCAGATGTTGGCGGGCGACAGATGTGTCAGATGTTGGCGGGCGGCAGATGTGCCTGATGATTGGCGGGCAGATGTGCCTGATGATTGGCGGGCAGATGTGCCTGATGACTGGTGGGCAGATGTGCCTGATGACTGTCGGGCAGATGTGCCTGATGATTGGCGGGCAGATGTGCCTGATGACTGGCGGGCAGATGTGCCTGATGACTGGCGGGCAGATGTGCCTGATGATGAAGGGCAGATGTGCCTGATGATGACGGGCTGATGTGCCCGCTGTTGGCGGACAGATGTGCCCGCTGTTGGCGGACAGAGGTGCCAGTTGTTGACAGGCAGATGTTCACTGACAGGTGTTTTCACTGTTTTGGGGACACTGTGTTTTGGGGACACTAGCTGGGTGATCAGTGGGTAAACAGCAGACAAACAGCTATAAAACTCACTGATCTTCCGGCTGCAGCACAGATCTCTCTTCCACTCCTCACTGACAGGCTCTGTGTGAGGAGAGGAAGAGATGAGAGCAGTTACAACGCTCTCTATTTACATTACATGACGACTGTGATTGGACACAGTCGTCATGTGATCAGGAGGGCCAATCACAGGGCCCTCCTGTGTTGTACTGCTCCACTGTCTCTGGGGGCAGATGGGGATCGCGCCGCTGCGCGGGCACATGGCGGCGCAATCTCCTGTCACATGCCACCCCTCCCCCAGGTTTACTATACGATGGCTGTGATTACACACAGCCATCAGGCGAATCAGGAGGGCAAATCACATTGCCCTCCTGCTGCTCCGAGATGCGGCGTGTCCGGGTGACATGCACGCATCGGGATCGCGCGGCTGCGCGCCCCCGCTCCTTCTGAAGGACGTTCGGGAACGTCGAGTCAGAAGGAGAGAGCTCCCACCCGGCCGTTTATGTTCAGTGGCCGGGTGGGAAGTGGTTAAATGAGAAGTATAACCAAAGCTTGATCGGCTGTACTTCTCCTATGGATCACAGGAGTGCAGTTCGTTTTGCACTCCTGTGACCTGTTTTTAGCAGAGAGCGGTCTGAAGTCTGCTCTCTGCTGACGTCACAGAACTCGGTCCACGCTCCGCATCACCACGACAATGGAAGTCAGGATCCGCCAAGTGCCTGGACCGACACCCGGCTCAGCCTCTCAGCGCGCCGCTGAGAGCTTGAGTCGGCTTCTCCCCGCCCCCTCCACAGCCCAGAGCTCCAATGAGACTGTGCCTTTAAGACGGAAGGCAGAGCGGAGAGCTGCTGACGACAGTTAGGGCTGCAACTAACGATTATTTTCATAATCGATTAGTTGGCCGATTATTGTTTCGATTAATCGGTTAATAACCTTAAAAAAAAAGTGTGGTGTATAATTTAGTTAATATGTAAAGTTTAAAAAAAAGGCAATTTATTCTTAAATGTCTCTATGCGGTGGTAAATATAAACAACCAACTATATGGTTAGGGAGCAAAATATTGAATCCACTCTGAGAATAACATACAGAAGTGATATACTGTGTATATACTATTAGAGGAGATATACTGTATATATTAGAGGAGATATACTGTATATATACTATTAGAGGAGATATACTGTATACACTATTAGAAGAGAAATACTGCTTTTTGGCCAATTTGTTGTTGGGCAGATTAAAAAATACAAATTGCTGCAAAAACGCATTACATGCTTTTCTGCCGCTTCTCCATTGAAGTATATTGAACCTAAAAAGCACTGTTTTGCGTTAAAAAAAAAAAAGTCCTTGACCCTTTCCAAATACGCAGCGGCTGAAAAAAGCATAGATGTGAACGTGTCCCATAGGAAACCAAGTTAAATGAACTGTAGTGCGTTTCTGCAAAAAGCACCAAAAAACACATAGATGTGAACCAGGTCTAAGACATTTAGTAACATAATGGGGTTAAAAGAAACTAAAATGAGCCCTTTATAGTACAAAAAAAGCAAATAATCGCTACTTTAAGGGGTTAATTTTTTTTACTGTAGAACGGTGAAAGTAATATTTACAGTAGCGATTATTTGCTCTTTTTGTACTATAAAGGGCTCATTTTATTTTTTTAATCCCATTATGTTACTGGTCGATTAATCGATTCTGAAAATAGTAATCGATTAATTTCATAATCGATTGGTTGTCGATTAATCGATTAGTTGTTTCAGCCCTACTGACAGTCTACAGCTCTCTGCTCATGGAGCTCTGAAAACCCGAGCAATCGGCGGTGTTCTATTGCTCGGTTCTCAGTGTAGAGGCGCCGGGGGACAGATGCAGCATCAGACCAATATATAGGAAACATGGCTCCAGTATGCCCAGCCTTTAGTACATATTTCAAGTTTGTCCTACTTCTAAATGATCAGACTGGTCCTCCCTAAATCCATGAGACTACTCTCTTTTCTCCTAGGGCTCATGCACTCTTTATTCCAATTCCTAATCCCCCCCCCCCCACACACACACTTAATCACCTTAATCTGATATTTCTGTCCCCCTTGCATTAACAATGCAGTTATTATATTTATCTTTAAGCTCCCGATCACAATTATTCCGACTTTGAAATCGTGCAACTAAAGCTTACCTATAGGTAGTGGAAATATCTCCTAAACGTGCGCTGTTTTTGTCGTCTTTGGCACATGAGCTGTGAAGAAACGGACCGCCGTGCCGTTTCTTCCCCCAGCGTATACCGTGACTGGCGGCTCCCGCACACATGCGTGGGAGTGACGTCACGTGACTCCGGCCAGTCACAGAGCTGGAGTCTGCGGCCCCGGAAGGAAGAGCGGCGAAGATGTAGGCAGCCTCTGCTCAGGGGACAGCGCAGGCTGCATTTGCAGGTAAGTGTCATATAATGGGCTAGTATGCGATGCATACTAGCCCATTATGTTTTTAATTTGCAGGCCTTGCGGGGAGCAAAAGTGGAAGTAAAACCCATCGGGGTTTACTTCCTCCTTAACCCTTCATCACTCTGTACAAAACAAGGAAACAATGGTTTGACTGAAACTGTACTTCCAAGAAAAAATGCAGATTGTACTGCCGGAAAAACATTTTTCTCCACTGACATACTTTTCTACTTCGTAAAAAAATTATATTTAGACAACAAATGTATCTCTGTAATCATTGAATGTGTATTTGTAAACATCCAGTGTACCTCTATAAATAAATGTTTTTTTTGTATCGAAAACAAACAAACAAACAAAAACCCCCAAGAAACATATGAATTAAAACCCAACAGACTTTTACGG
This sequence comes from Aquarana catesbeiana, assembly GCF_042186555.1. NCBI lineage: Eukaryota > Metazoa > Chordata > Amphibia > Anura > Ranidae > Aquarana > Aquarana catesbeiana. The sequence goes on along the minus strand of NC_133329.1, from coordinate 74,125,234 downwards.
AAATACACTATATTACCATAAGTATTGGGACGCCTGTTTTTACACGCATATGAACTTTAATGGCATCCCAGTCTTAGTCTGTAGGGTTCAATATTGAGTTGGCCCACCCTTTGCAGCTTAAACATCTATAACTCTTCTGGGAAGACTGTCCACAAGGTTTAGGAGTGTGTCTATGGGAATGTTTGACCATTCTTCCAGAAGCGCATTTGTGAGGTCAGGCACTGATGTTGAATGAGAATGCCTGGCTCACAGTCTCCACTCTAATTCATCTCAAAGGTGTTCTATCGGGTTGAGCTCAGGACTCTGTGCAGGCCAGTCGAGTTCCTCCAACCCAAACTTGCTCATCCATGTCTTTATGGACCTTGCTTTGTGCACTGGACCAAAGCATGTTTCAAATCTAAAGTCCGCCAGATTTGCAGCTGGAAAAGTCCGCTGAAAGTCCGGGGAACCCCACACACGATCGGATTGTCAGCCGGCTTTAGTCCGTCGGACTTTTGTAGATGAAAAGTCCGACCGTGTGTACGCGGCATTAAGGTGTCAACATACCAAGACATTTTGGACAATTTCAGGCATCCTAATACTTTTGGTAATATAGTGTACCTAACAATAGAGCTTACAAAAAGGCACATACTGTGGGTGTCCTAGCTGTTGCCATCACTAAACCCCAGCTGGTCTTTGGCATGAAGACAAATAGCCCCCTCCCTTACCTGTCGAGCTGGACCCTACTCGAAGAAATCACCCAATTTCTGTTACTCATTTCTTTAAGGAAGGGAATGTTTCTGATGACTAAATAACAAATAAGTGTGCGTGAAGAGATACATGTAGATCCACACCCCTTTGACATCAACTGCTTTCACTTTCATTTCTGTCACATGAGAATTACTTTCATTTCCAGGAATCTGTTAATGATCAATGTGACATAGATCTGTATTATATGTTAAAGCCAAATCAACAGCCTCTAGATAACAAATGTTATAAAAAAAAATCTAGTCAGGGTGTAAACCAGTCAGTGTACCTGCATGGCTGATGAATGGGTTCCTGTGCACACATAGGGGGTGTAGGGGAATGTGGGGGGACACAGGACTCATCATATCCTGTACTGGGACTGACACCTCCACACCGTGAACTGGGGCTCCGATCTCTGATTACTGAACTCCCAATACAATACAACAGTGACAGTCCTGTGCTCACAGAGTACACCCAGCAAGATGTTTCTACAATAGCAGACACAGAGTAACCCATAGTTACAGGGGCTCACTAGCAGGAGACTAGGAGTTTTAAAGAAGTGGCTTAGAACTGCTGGGACTTGTAGTTCCATATGGACTGCATGTTACTTTCTGCATACTTGGACTTGTAGTTCTACATTGGCTGCATACTGCTATCCAGCCTATGGGACTGCTGGGACTGGTAGTTCCATACTGGTTGTTTGCTGCTACTTGCACACTTGGAGTGCTGGAACTTTAAGTCCCATAGAAGCTACGTGCTGCTATCTGGTCAATGGGACTGCTAGTTGGACATAAGTACAGCTTGTCTGTCTGCTGAGAAAACACACATCAATACACACATCAATACACACACATCAATACACACACATCAATACACACACACATCAATACACACACACATCAATACACACACACACAATGATTTAGTAATAAATAAATAGTACTTACAGGGGTTCTGTGTCAGAGAGGACCCGGCTGCCTCCAGTGTCTGCTGCAATGTGTATAACAGGGACTTCCTTGTGAGTCACTACAACACAGAGGAAACTCCTGTTCAATTTAAAGGCACAGTGCCATGGAAAGGTGATAAACGTCCTTTTACACTATACCACCTGTATATAACCAGGACCCCAGTACCCCCACACTATACCACCTATATATAACCAGGACCCCCCCCACTATACCACCTGTATATAACCAGGACCCCAGTACCCCCCACTATACCACCTGTATATAACCAGGACCCCAGTACCCCCCCCCCACTATACCACCTGTATATAACCAGGACCCCAGTACCCCAACACTATACCACCTGTATATAATCAGGACCCCAATACCCCCACACTATACCACCTCTATATATCCAGGACCCCAGTACCCCCCCCCCCACTATACCACCTGTATATAACCAGGACCCCAGTACCCCCACACTATACCACCTGTATATAACCAGGACCCCAGTACCCCCACACTATACCACCTGTACATAACCAGGATCCCAGTACCCCCACACTATACCACCTGTATATAACCAGGACCCCAATACCCCCCCACTATACCACCTGTATATAACCAGGACCCCAGTACCCCCCCACTATACCGCCTGTACATAACCAGGATCCCAGTACCCCCACACTATACCACCTCTATATAACCAGGACCCCAATACCCCCACACTATACCACCTCTATATAACCAGGACCCCAATACCCCCACACTATACCACCTGTATGTAACCAGGACCCCAATACCCCCACACTATACCACCTCTATATAACCAGGACCCCAGTACCCCCCACTATACCACCTGTATATAACCAGGACCCCAGTACCCCCCCCCCCCCACTATACCACCTGTATATAACCAGGACCCCAGTACCCCAACACTATACCACCTGTATATAACCAGGACCCCAATACCCCCACACTATACCACCTCTATATAACCAGGACCCCCACACTATACCACCTGTATATAACCAGGACCCCAGTACCCCCCACTATATCACCTGTATATAACCAGGACCCCAATACCCCCACACTATACCACCTCTATATATCCAGGACCCCAGTACCCCCCCCCCCCCACTATACCACCTGTATATAACCAGGACCCCAGTACCCCCAACACTATACCACCTGTATATAACCAGGACCCCAGTACCCCCACACTATACCACCTCTATATAACCAGGACCCCAGTACCCCCCCACTATACCACCTGTATATAACCAGGACCCCAGTACCCCCCCACTATACCACCTGTATATAACCAGGACCCCAGTACCCCAACACTATACCACCTGTATATAACCAGGACCCCAGTACCCCCACACTATACCACCTGTATATAACCAGGACCCCAATACCCCCCCCACTATACCACCTGTATATAACCAGGACCCCAGTACCCCCCCCACTATACCACCTGTATATAACCAGGACCCCAGTACCCCCCACTATACCACCTGTATATAACCAGGACCCCAGTACCCCCACACTATACCACCTGTATATAACCAGGACCCCCCCACTATACCACCTATATATAACCAGGACCCCAATACCCCCACACTATACCACCTGTATATAACCAGGACCCCAATACCCCCCCACTATACCACCTGTATATAACCAGGACCCCAGTACCCCCCCACACTATACCACCTGTATATAACCAGGACCCCAATACCCCCACACTATACCACCTGTATATAACCAGGACCCCAGTACCCCCACACTATACCACCTCTATATAACCAGGACCCCAGTACCCCCACACTATACCACCTGTATATATCCAGGACCCCAGTACCCCCACACTATACCACCTCTATATAACAGGACCCCAGTACCCCCACACTATACCACCTGTATATAACCAGGACCCCAATACCCCCACACTATACCACCTGTATATAACCAGGACCCCCCCACTATACCACCTATATATAACCAGGACCCCAATACCCCCACACTATACCACCTGTATATAACCAGGACCCCAATACCCCCCCCACTATACCACCTGTATATAACCAGGACCCCAGTACCCCCCCACACTATACCACCTGTATATAACCAGGACCCCAATACCCCCACACTATACCACCTCTATATAACCAGGACCCCAGTACCCCCACACTATACCACCTCTATATAACCAGGACCCCAGTACCCCCACACTATACCACCTCTATATAACCAGGACACCAGTACCCCCCCCCCCCCCCACCTATATATAACCAGGACCCCCACACTATACCACCTGTATGTAATCAGGACCCTTCTCTTCCCAGCCCCCTCCTCACCCCTATAAGCCCACTCTCACCTCTCCACCTTCCTACGACAGTCCAGGATGAGAAAAGGGAAGGGCGGGGACACTCAGTGGAGATAAGTCTGGGAGGCGGGCTCTGCTACCTTGGAGACAAGTCCTAACCAATAGACACTGCGAGTGATCTATGTGTGCTACGCACCGCTGACCCGCAGGTGTGAGGAGAAGCTAGTCATGTGACTCTCACTCACTGCCTGTAGCCCCGCCCATCCAGCCCCGCGGAGGAGAAAGTGAGGAAGGAATTGGCAAGTTGTGCGGTGACAGCCACAGAGCTCCACATCACCGCCCCTCAGAGGTGTCCCCGCCTACAGACAGAGGTGTCCCCGCCCCTCGGAGGTATGTGTCCCGTGTGTGAGCCCCATATTATACATGTGTTGTTTATTACTAAGAGCTCTGAGGGCATTTCCAGTGACATCCTCGGGTACTTTCCTGTCACCTGAGGTGTCCCATCATCTCCCATCATTCATTATGTGACCCAGTACTGACTGTCCCCTGTATGATCACACATCATGTGATTTCCCAGCTTTGGCCTCTGTTCTCCATCACAGTCTGCACTCATCTGAGGGGATTCCTCTCTCACAGGACATTTCTTCATTCAACTTTATCAGGTACATTTGTCTATCGCGGCCATTAATATTTATGTCTATGAGGTAAATTTGGTACATTTTTATGTCAGTGAGCCCTTACCACCATTTATATTTATATTTATGAGGTAAACTTATCACATTTTCCTGTTGGGGAGTCCTTACTGCTAATATATTCATGTTTATGAGTACATTAGTCTGTCAGCCATTAATATTCCCCGGTATGAGTACATTTATCTTATCAGGGAGTCCTTACCACCATTAATATTAATATGTTTATGAAGTGGATTTAGTACATTATTCTATCAGCCATTAATATTCATATTTATGAGGTCAATTTGGTACATTTTTCTGTCATAGAGTCCTTACCACCATTTATATTTATGAGGTAAATTTGGCACATTTTTCTGTCAGAAAGTCCTTACCACCATTTATATTTCTGAGTTAAATTTGGTATATTTTTTGTCAGAGAGTCCTTTTTGCCATTTATATCTATGAGGTAAATTTAGTACATTTTTCTGTCAGAGAGTCCTTACCACCATTTATATTTATGAGGTAAATTTGACACATTTTTCTGTCAGAGAGTCCTTACCACCATTTATATTTCTGAGGTAAATTTGGTATATTTTTCTGTCAGAAAGTCCTTAGCACCATTAATATTTATGAGGTAAATTTAGTACATTTTTCTGTCAGAGAGTCCTTACCACCAATAACATTCATGTTTGAGAGGTAAATTTAATAAATTAGTATACTAGCCATTAATATTAATATTTATAAGGTAAATTTGGTACATTTTCCTGTTAGGGAGTCCTTACTATTATGAAAACAGTATTAAATCACTGAGTGTTTTTTCTTTTTTTTTTTTAAACCTGCAAGGCAATGTCATAATGTGCTAGTATGTATCACATACTAGCACATTATATGGAGCTTACCTGAAAATGAAGCCTTCCAGCGGCCCACTGTCACCGCTGAAGGGGCTTCCATCTTCACCCGGTCAGCCTTCTGGGTTCACTGGCACCGGCTGTGTGAGTGGTCGGAGCTGGGATGGTCGTCACTCCTGCGCGTGTGCGTGGGAGCCACGGTGTACGGCACAGGACTCTGAAGGTACGGCATTTTCTTCAGCGTGCATGTGCCAGTGACGTCACTGGCTGCATGTACAGTAAATATCTCGTAAACGGTGTAGGTTTAGGAGATATTTACAGTACATATAGGTAAGCCTTATTATAGGCTTACCTATAGGTACAATTCATACATGGGAGTTTACTCCCACTTTAATATTCATATTTATGAGGTAAATTGGGTATATATTTTTGTCAGAGAGCCCTTACCACCATTAATATTCATTGTTATGAGGCTATTGAGGTACATTTGTCTTTATCAGAGATTCCTTACCACCATTAATATCCATGTTTATGAGGTAAATTTAGTACATTAGTCTGTCAGCCATTAACATTCATGTTTATGAGGTAAATTTGGTAAATTTTCCTGTCGGGGGGGGGGTCCTTATCACTATTATGCTTCTTGCACAGGGCCGTAAAGAACAGGGTATGGGCATATAGTCTAAAATAGGTCTGTTGTTGGGGCACTGGAATCTGCAGCGTATTTTTGCCCATAGGGATGCATTATGAACAATGGCATGCATTTGTAACTTCCGGCACAGACACTTAAAGCGGAGTTCCGCTCTTTTTTCTGTTTATTAAAAGTCAGCAGCTACAAAAAAAATGACTTGCCAAATGTGGCATGTCAGGGGGTTAGGAGGCCTTAAAGCAGAAGAGCCAATTTTGGGTGGAACACCACTTTAAAGCCCCCCGTGCACACAATCAGAAAATCGTATAAAAAATACCGCTTTCGGAGTGATCGTACGATAATCAGATCGTTAGTACAGAGCTTTTCAGAGCCGATCATGACAGTTCATCCAAAATTATCCTATCGGACATGCACGAAAAATTTTTTCGTATGATTTTTGTTTAATCAGTGCAGTTGTCATTAGAGGATGCAATACAAATACACTACAACACATGACATCACTTCCGAATTTTTATTCTGTCATACGAGAATTTCCGTAAGTTTAGTAAACTCTTCATTTTTGATATGAGACTAGCAAGCAAAAAAAAAAACACGGACAATCTCATCATGTGCACCAGGTATTACACATGTATTTATCAAAGCGCAAATGTTTTGAAAAAATATGCTCATACACATGCATTAAGAAAACAGTAGTCAGGCAGTTACGCGTTTCACAGGATTTTTGGTCATGCATTTCTATGGGGAATAATCCACTGCGGCTCTTGGGCACCACAACAACAGATGTATTTTATACTGTACATCCCATGTGCTGTTTTTTTTTTATAGAAAGAAACGCAGTCTTTGTAGCCGTCTAGCATTTTTTTTAACCTTACTGCCCACGTCACTCATATATGTACCAGCGAAGTCGCTAACACCCACACGCTGCAAATATGTTTTAACTGAGAGCGCAGTCACTGCATGCTCCCATCACAGAAACCAAGCTGTCAAAGACCAAGCCTGGCTCCTGATCATGTGACCACTGTGATAGCCAATCATAGTGGTCACATAGTATATTGTATATTGTGGCTGGACATGAAGGGGTTAAAGTGGCTGTAAACCCTATGCATGAAAGTTGAGCTGGGCCCATACAGTATCTCACAAAAGTGAGTACACCCCTCACATTTTTATAAATATTTTATTATATCTTTTCATGTGACAACACTGAAGAAATGACACTTTGCTACAATGTAAAGTAGTGAGTGTACAGCTTGTATAACAGTGTAAATTTTCTGTCCCCTCAAAATAACTCAACACACAGCCATTAAAGTCTAAACCGCTGGCTACAAAAGTGAGTACACCCCTAAGTGAAAATGTCCAAATTGGTCCCAAAGTGTAAATTTTTTGTGTGGCCACCATTATTTTCCAGCACTGCCTTAACCCTCTTGGGCATGAAGTTCACCAGAGCTTCACAGGTTGCCACTGGAGTCCTCTTCCACACCTCCATGACGACATCACGGAGCTGGTGGATGTTAGAGACCTTGCGCTCCTCCACCTTCCGTTTGAGGATGCCCCACATATGCTCAATAGGGTTTAGGTCTGAAGACATGCTTGGCCAGTCCATCACCTTTACCCTCAGCTTCTTTAGCAAGGCAGTGGTCGTTTTGGAGGTGTGTTTGGGGTAGTCATCATGTTGGAATACTGCCCTGCGGCCCAGTATCCAAAGGGAGGGGATCATGCTCTGCTTCAGTATGTCACAGTACATGTTGGCATTCATGGTTCCCTCAATGAACTGTAGCTCCCCAGTTCCGGCAGTACTCATGCAGACCCAGACCATGACACTCCCACCACCATGCTTGACTGTAGGCAAGACACACTGGTCTTTGTACTCCTCACCTGATTGCCGCCACACACACTTGACACCATCCAAACCAAATAAGTTTATCTTGGTCTCTTTAGACCACAGGACATGGTGCCAGTAATCCATGTCCTTAGTCTGTTTGTCTTCAGCAAACTGTTTGCAGGCTTTCTTGTGCAACATCTTTAGAAGAGGCTTCCTTCTGGGACGACAGCCATGCAGACCAATTTGATGCAGTGTGTGGCGTATGGTCTGAGCACTGACAGGCTGACCCCCCATCCCTTCAACCTCTGCAGCAATGCTGGCAGCACTCATATGTCTATTTCCCAAAGACAACATCTGGATATGACACTGAACACGTGCACTTAACTTCTTTGGTCGACCATGGCGAGGCCTGTTCTGAGTGGAACCTGTCCTGTTAAACCGCTGTATGGTCTTGGCCACCGTGCTGCAGCTCAGTTTCAGGGTCTTGGCAATCTTCTTATAGCCTAGGCCATCTTTATGTAGAGCAACAATTCTTTTTTGGGCCCAATTTGGACATTTTCACTTAGGGGTGTACTCACTTTTGTTGCGAGTGGTTTAGACATTAATGGCTGTGTGTTGAGTTATTTTTGTTCAATATTTTTTTATTTATTATAGGTAGCTAGATAATAACAAATATTGCATGAGAGACAATGACAATGTAGAACAATGAGCCAGTGTCTTCGTACATGTTAACCAGGTGATAACATTACATCATAAGTAAAGGAAGTGTAGGGGAGAATAAACACCCAGCTGACGCACATGGCACAGGCAGTTATAGTACAATTACTTACAAAGGAGAGTAATGACTGTGGAAAGAGCCTCAGAGGAGTACCCTGAGAGGCCCTGACCACATATCTTCACATGTCTGAGAAGGGAGTTGAAATATATCTAGAGGAAAAGATAAGAAGAAAGAAAAAGAGAAAGAGAAGGAAGAGTGTAAGAGAAACAGCAAAGAGGGAGGATGTGTTGAGTTATTTTGAGGGGACAGCAAATTTACACTGTTAAACAAGCTGTACACTCACTACATTACATTGTAACAAAGTGTCATTCCTTTAGTGTTGTCACATGAAAAGATATAATAAAATATTTACAGAAATGTGAGGGGTGTACTCACTTTTGTGAGATACTGTATATACAAGGTCTTTATGGAACATAACCATTTATATAACAAGGCCTCATGCACACAGACCTCCCAGGGAGCCACACGTGCCCTGTACAGTCACCAATACAGGTACATTTCTGTACACAACTGTGCTTGGGTAAATGGCAATGGCTTCTGAAACAGTGTTTATCTGCATGTGCAGGTACGGTACTTTCCCCCAAATGTTCCATTTTGAGAAGCGGAATGCATGTTGAAATGTATCCGGAACGCAGAAATTGTGGTTTGAACTGGCCCTAAAACCTTGTGCTGTGCTTGTTTATCTTTGCAAGATTTGTTTTACTTGTATCTGGTTTGTTTTAAAACCTACATAGCCTTTTCTTCAGAATTATGGATCCTTAGTTCTTGGTGCAGCAGGTAAGATTCATAATAATGTATTATGTAAAAAAATTATGTAAGGGCCGGGTCACACCAGAACGTACCCGTTCCTGTGCAGTTTCCTTGCAGTCTGTTGCAAAATGCATTGGAGCGTGGAAAAAGTAGTGTAGGCACTACTTTTTCAAAGCGCACTGCACCAAACTGCACAGTACTGCAAGACCATGGGATTTGGTATTCTTTGGCACCCGCATGCAGAAAACACCATTTTTTGTAACATGTAAAAAATGTTACGCTGAGTAAATAGATTCTTAACATGTCACACTTTAAATTGGCGCACGCTCGTGGAATGGCAGCAAACTACGATACTTAAAAATATCCATAGGTCACGCCTTAATTTTTTTAGCAGGTTACCTGTGTAGAGCAGTGTTTCTAAACTCCAGTCCTCAAGGCGCCCCAACAGGTCATGTTTTCAGGATTTCCCTCAGATGAAATGGCTGTGGTAATTACTAAGGCAGTGAAACTGATCAAATCACCTGTGTAAAATAACGGAGAGCCTGAAAACATGACCTGTTGGGGCGCCTTGAGGACTGGAGTTGAGAAACACTGGTGTAGAGTTACAGAGAAGTTCTAGCGCTAGAATTATTGCTCTCGCTCAAACGTTCGCAGCGATACCTCACATGTATGGTGCGAACACCATTTACATATGCGTGCTCAACTTATGTACTGTCTCTTCGTAGACGAGGGCACTTTAAAGATTCTTTTTTATTATTATTTATTTTATTGTTTTTTTTTTTACATTGTCCCTTTATTTATTTATCACTTTTATTTCTATCATAAGAAATGTAAACATTCCGTGTGATAGAAATAAAGCATGACAGGTCCTCTCTATAGAGACATCTGGGGTCTATATAAGACCCCAGATCTCCCCTCTCTCTATCATGCTAGAATTGCTTTTAGATGAAAGAGCAACGCTGGCTTAAAAAAAACAACCTAGGATATGGCATACAGGTGTAGCCTTAAAGTGGATGTAAACCCAAAATTTTGTATTTTTTTTTTCTTTTTGATATAATACTTGGCTGTTCCACACCTCAGCATGATTTGGCATGCTGAAGTCATGTGGTTACTTTCCTGTCTTTTCACTGGATGTTAGAGATCATAGCAGAAGTTCAGTGTAAGAAATACACAAGAGAAAATGCATATTGACAGGGGGAGTGTAGAGGGGCGGGAAGTCTACTGACATCACGACTCCACCCACCGAGCTCCAGACAACAGACCCACCCACAGAATATGCAGTTTTTCGTGTCTAATAAGAGACAGAGGGGAGACATTTGACAGGTAAAGATACATGCAGGAGGCGTGTATATCCTTATAGATAACCCCTATGGCAGTAGTTTAGAAAGGATGACATTGGGTTTACATCCACTTTAATCCCGGTATAACTACTTGAAAGCTAATCCTGTTCATATATGTGATTTAGCGGCAAGTGGTTAAACTTTCTTCTGATCACGCTAATATAGCATGAGCTCTAGATATAATCCTTTTTTAGCAGGGGTTCCTCAAGACCTGACAGTTTCAAATGTTCCCCAGGGGTAAAAAAGTTGAGAAAGGCTGTTAGACATACAAACATTCCCAAATCTGATAGTAAATTGCTGGATCAGACTAAAACACTCTCAGGGCACAAGTACAATTATGCACGTTTAATCTAGATTTGTAAACACTAAGGAGGAGCATCACTCAGTTTTCTTCATTCCCTGTAGGCACCTGTCATCTCCCGTCTGTAAAGAATTTAGATCTTATAGGAGTGATGAATATAGCTCTAAAGTGTTTGAAAACTCCACCCAAAAGATGAAAACAATGCCCCCCCCTGCAGCGTTTGGCCATAATGTGCTAGTATGCACCACATATAGTGCCTTGAAAAAGTATTCATAGCTCTTGAAATTTTCCACATTTTGTCACGTTACAACCAAAAATGTAAATGTATATTATTGGGATTTTATGTGATAGACCAACACAAAGTGGCACATAATTGTGAAGTGGAAGGAAAATTATAAATGGTTTTCAACATTTTTTTACAAATAAATATATGAAAAGTGTGGCTTGCATTTGTATTCAGCCCCCTTTACTCTGATACCCCTAACTAAAATCCAGTGGAACCAATTGCCTTCATAAGTCACCAAATTGGTAAATATATTCCACCTGTGTGTAATTTAATCTCAGTATAAATACATCTGTTCTGTGAAGCCCACAGGAGGTTTGTTGGAGAACCTTAGTGAACAAACAGCATCATGAAGGCCAAGGAACACACCAGACAGGTCAGGGATAAAGCTGTAGAGAAGTTTAAGGAAGGGTTAGGTTATAAAAAAATATCCCAAGCTTTGAACATCTCATAGAGCACTGTTCAATCCATCATCCGAAAATGGAAAGAGTATGGCACAACTGCAAACCTACCAAGACATAGCCATCCACCTAAACTCCCAGGCCGGGCAAGGAGAGCATTAATCAGAGAAGCAGCCAAGAGGCCCATGGTAACTCTGGAGGAACTGCAGAGATCCACAGCTCAGGTGGGAGAATCTGTCCACAGGACAACTATTAGTTGTGCACTCCACATATCTGGCCTTTATGGAAGAGTGGCAAGAAGAAAGAAGATCATAAGAAGTCCATAAGAAGTCCCATTTGCAGTTAGCCATGTGGGGGACACAGCAAACACGTGGAAGAAGGAGCTCTGGTCAGATGAGACCAAAATTGAACTTTTTGGCCAAAAAGCAAAATGCTATGTGTGGGGGGGAAAAGCGAACAGGAAAAAAGTTCGTTCGAACACGCAAACACCGTTAAAGTCTATGGGACACGAACATGAATAATCAAAAGTGCTAATTTTAAAGGCTAATATGCAAGTTATTGTCATAAAAAGTGTTTGGGGACCTGGGTCCTGCCCCAGGGGACATGGATCAATGCAAAAAAAAGTTTTAAAAACGGCCGTTTTTTCAGGAGCAGTGATTTTAATAATGCTTAAAGTCAAACAATAAAAGTGTAATATCCCTTTAAATTTCGTAGCTGGGGGGTGTCTATAGTATGCCTGTAAAGGGGCGCATGTTTCCTGTGTTTAGAACAGTCTGACAACAAAATGACATTTCAAAGGAAAAAAAGTCATTTAAAACTACTCGCGTCTATTGCATTGCCGGTCCGACAATAGACATAAAAGTTCATTGATAAAAACGGCATGGGAATTCCCCACAGGGGAACCCTGAACCAAAATTAAAAAAAAAAATGACGTGGGGGTCCTGCTAAATTCCATACCAGGCCCTACAGGTCTGGTGTGGATATTAAGGGGAACCCCGGACAAAATATAAAAAAAAAAACTGACGTGGGGTCCCCCAAAAATCCATACCAGACCCTTATCCGAGCACGCAACCTGGCAGGCCGCAGGAAAAGAGGGGGGTGGAGAGTGCACCCCCCCTCCTGAACCGTACCAGGCCACATGCCCTCAACATTGGGAGGGTGCTTTGGGGTAGCCCCCCAAAACACCTTGTCCCCATGTTGATGAGGACAAGGGCCTCATCCCCACAACCCTGGCTGGTGGTTGTAGGGGTCTGCGGGCGGGGGGCTTATCGGAATCTGGAAGCCCCCTTTAACAAGGGGACCCCTAGATCCCGCCCCCCCATGTGAAATGGTAAGGGGGTACCTACCATTTCACTAAAAAACTGTCAGAAATGTTAAAAATGACAAGAGACAGTTTTTGACAATTCCTTTATTTAAATGCTTCTTCTTTCTTCTATCTTCCTTCATTTTCTTCTTCTTCTGGTTCTTCCTCCGGTGTTCTCGTCCAGCATCTCTTCTCCTCGGGCCGCTGCGCATCCATGATGGCATGGAGGGAGGCTCCCGCTCTTCTCTTCATCTTCTTTTCTTCTTCATCTTCTTCTCTTCTTCATCTTCTTCTCTTCATCTTCTTCTCTTCTTCATCTTCTTCTCCAGGCCGCTCCGCATCCATGCTGGCATGGTGGGAGGCTCCCACTGTGTGACGCGTCTCCTCTTCTGACAGTTCTTAAATAACGGGGGCGGGGCCACCCGTTGACCCCGCCCCCTCTGACGCACGGTGACTTGACGGGACTTCCCTGTGACGTCACGGGGAATGCCACAGGGAAGTCCCATGCGTCAGAGGGGGCGGAGTCACCGGGTAGCCCCCCCCTTCGTTATTTAAGAACTGTCAGAAGAGGAGACGCGTCACACAGCGGGAGCCTCCCACCATACCAGCATGGATGCGGAGCAGCCCGGAGAAGAAGATGAAGAAGAGAAGAAGATGAAGAGAAGAAGATGAAGAAGAGAAGAAGATGAAGAGAAGAGCGGGAGCCTCCCCCCATGCCATGGGTGCGGAGCGGCCCGAGGAGAAGAAGATAGAAGACGCCGCGGAGGAGATGCTGGACTAGAACACCGGAGGAAGAACCAGAAGAGCCAGAAGAACCAGAAGAAGAAGATGAAGGAAGATAGAAGAAAGAAGAAGCATTTAAATAAAGGTATTGTCAAAAACTGTCTCTTGTCATTTTTAACATTTTTTATAGTTTTTTAGTGAAATGGTAGGGTACCCCTTACCATTTCACACAGGGGGGGGCCGGGATCTGGGGGTCCCCTTGTTAAAGGGTGCTTCCAGATTCCAATAAGCCCCCCGCCCGCAGACCCCCACAACCACCGGCCAGGGTTGTGGGGATGAGGCCCTTGTCCTCATCAACATAGGGACAAGGTGTTTTGGGGGGCTACCCCAAAGCACCCTCCCAATGTTGAGGGCATGTGGCCTGGTACGGTTCAGGAGGGGGGGTGCACTCTCCTCCCCCCCTCTTTTCCTGCGGCCTGCCAGGTTGCGTGCTCGGATAAGGGTCTGGTATGGATTTTTGGGGGAACCCCACGCCGTTTTTTTTTTTTAATTTTGGTGCGGGGTTCCCCTTAAAATCCATACCAGACCTGAAGGGTCTGGTATGGAATTTAGGGGGACCCCCACGTCATTTTTTTTTTACATTTTGGCCGGGGTTCCCCTTAATATCCGTACCAGACCTGAAGGACCTGGTATGGAATTTAGGGGGACCCCCACGTCATTTTTTTTTAAATTTTGGTTCAGGGTTCCCCTGTGGGGAATTCCCATGCCGTTTTTATCAATTAACTTTTATGTGTATTGTCGGACTGGCAATGCAATAGCCGCGAGTAGTTTTAAATGACTTTTTTTCCTTTGAAATGTCATTTTGCTGTCAGACTGTTCTAAACACGGGAAACATGCGCCCCTTTACAGGCATACTATAGACACCCCCCAGCTACGAAATTTAAAGGGATATTACACTTTTATTGTTTGACTTTAAGCATTATTAAAATCACTGCTCCAGAAAAAACGGCCGTTTTTAAAACTTTTTTTTGCATTGATCCATTTCCTCTGGGGCAGGACCCAGGTCCCCAAACACTTTTTATGACAATAACTTGCATATAAGCCTTTAACCACTTAAGGACCGGACCATTATGCTGCTTAAGGACCAGAGGACTTTTTCCAATTTGGCACTGCGTCGCTTTAACTGCTAATTGTGCGGTCATGCAATGCTGTACCCAAACGAAATTTGCGTCCTTTTCTTCCCACAAATAGAGCTTTCTTTTGATGGTATTTGATCACCTCTGCCGTTTTTATTTTTTGCGCTATACACGGAAAAAGACCGAAAATTTTGAAAAAAAATGATATTTTCTACTTTTTGTTCTAAAAAAAATCCAATAAACTCAATTTTAGTCATACATTTAGGCCAAAATGTATTCGGCCACATGTCTTTGGTAAAAAAAATGTCAATAAGTGTATATTTATTGGTTTGCGCAAATGTTATAGCGCCTACAAACTAGGGTACATTTTCTGGAATTTACACAACCTTTAATTTATGACTGCCTATGTCGTTTCTTGAGGTGCTAAAATGGCCGGGCAGTACAAAACCCCCACAAATGACCCCATTTTGGAAAGTAGACACCCCAAGGAAATTGCCGAGAGGCATGTTGAGCCCATTGAATATTCATTTTTTTTGTCCCAAGTGATTGAATAATGACAAAAAAAAAATTACAAAAAGTTGTCACTAAATGATATATTGCTCACACAGGCCATGGGCATATGTGGAATTGCACCCCAAAATACATTTAGCTGCTTCTCCTGAGTATGGGGATACCAAATGTGTGGGACTTTTTAGGAGCCTAGCCGCGTACGGGGCCCCGAAAACCAATCACCGCCTTCAGGATTTCTAAGGGTGTAAATTTTTGATTTCACTCTTCACTGCCTATCACAGTTTCGGAGGCCATGGAATGCCCAGGTGGCACAACCCCCCCCAAATGACCCCATTTTGGAAAGTAGACACCCCAAGCTATTTGCTGAGAGGCATGGTGAGTATTTTGCAGCTCTCATTTGTTTTTGAAAATGAAGAAAGACAAGAAAAAAAATTATTTTTCTTTTTTCAATTTTCAAAACTTTGTGACAAAAAGTGAGGTCTGCAAAATACTCACTATACCTCTCAGCAAATAGCTTGGGGTGTCTACTTTCCAAAATGGGGTCATTTGGGGGTTTTTTGCCACCTGGGCATTCCATGGCCTCCGAAACTGTGATAGGCAGTGAAGAGTGAAATCAAAAATTTACGCCCTTAGAAAGCCTGAAGGCGGTGCTTGGTTTTCGGGGTCCCGTGCGCGGCTAGGCTCCCAAAAAGTCCCACACATGTGGTATCCCCGTACTCAGAAGAAGCAACAGAATGTATTTTGGGGTGTAATTTCACATATTCCCATGGCATGTTTGAGCAATATATCATTTAGTGACAACTTTGTGCAAAAAAAAAAAAAAAATTTGTCTCTTTCCCACAACTTGTGTCACAATATAAAATATTCCATGGACTCGACATGCCTCTCAGCAAATAGTTTGGGGTGTCTACTTTCCAAAATGGGGTCATTTGGGGGGGGGTTTGAACTGTCCTGGCATTTTATGCACAACATTTAGAAGCTTATGTCACACATCACCCACTCTTCTAACCACTTGAAGACAAAGCCCTTTCTGACACTTTTTGATTACATGAAAAAAATTATTTTTTTTTGCAAGAAAATTACTTTGAACCCCCAAACATTATATATTTTTTTAAAGCAAATGCCCTACAGATTAAAATGGTGGGTGTTTCATTTTTTTTTTCACACAGTATTTGCGCAGCGATTTTTCAAACGCATTTTTTGGGGAAAAAACACACTTTTTTAAATTTTAATGCACTAAAACACACTATATTGCCCAAATGTTTGATGAAATAAAAAAGATGATCTTAGGCCGAGTACATGGATACCAAACATGACATGCTTTAAAATTGTGCACAAACGTGCAGTGGCAACAAAATTAATACATTTTTAAAAGCCTTTAAAAGCCTTTACAGGTTACCACTTTAGATTTACAGAGGAGGTCTACTGCTAAAATTACTGCCCTCGATCTGACCTTCGCGGTGATACCTCACATGCATGGTGCAATTGCTGTTTACATTTAACGCCAGACCGACGCTTGCGTTCGCCTTAGCGCGAGAGCAGGGGGGACAGGGGTGCTTTTTTTTTTTTTTTTTTTCTAAATTATTTTTTTGCTTTTTTATCTTATTTTTAAACTGTTCCTTTCATTTTTTTTTTTAAATAATTTTTATTGTTATCTCAGGGAATGCAAATATCCCCTATGATAGCAATAGGTAGTGACAGGTACTCTTTTTTGAAAAAATTGGGGTCTATTAGACCCTAGATTTCTCCTCTGCCCTCAAAGCATCTGACCACACCAAGATCGGTGTGATAAAATGCTTCCCCAATTTCCCAATGGCGCTGTTTACATCCGGCGAAATCTAAGTCATAAAATGCTCGTAGCTTCCAGTTTCTTAGGCCATAGAGATGTTTGGAGCCACTCTGGTCTCTGATCAGCTCTATGGTCAGATTGCTGAATCACCGGCTGCATTCTCAGGTTCCCTGTTGAGATAGGTGAGCCAGAGAAAAACACGGAAGACGGTGGGGGGCATTCCCTCCCACTGCTTGTAAAAGCAGTCTAGAGGCTAATTAGCCGCTAGGATTGCTTTTACATGAAAGCCGACCGCTGGCTGAAAAGAATGATACCAAGATGATACCTAAACCTGCAGGCATCATTCTGGTATAACCACTCAAAGTCGTGAATGGCGTACCTGAAGACAAAAAAATGGTTAACAATAAAGCACAGTAAACGGTAAAGTATAAAAAATTGCATACCTGAAAAGCAAACCTGATAAAACATAATAACAATAAAACATTGCAGAATAAAATACAGTAAAAAAGAGCAGAACAATAGAGAGAATAGAGAGAGAGAACAATAAAACGACAACTATTTTTTTTTTTATTTTATATTTTTGTTTGTGGTTTTTTTTTTTTTTTTACACTTTTTTTTGTAACTGTAACTTTTATAACTGTAACCGGTTCCAGGTTCGGGTCTCTCAAAATGCGATGGCATCTTGGGAGACCCTGTGAAAGTGTGCCTAGTCTGTGCAATGCTGTACCCTAAGCTAATACTCAACTAGTGTATGGTAGCGTATAAAACATTCACCAATGCAAAGACCAGGATTGTCAGGACAGGAGGGAAAATAATAGCGGGTGTCACGCCTATATCCGCGCTTGCTGCAGACACAACATCTTTTTTGGGGGGTTCGTTGGGTAGGGGTACTCGGGAGGACATAAGGAAAATGCCTCTCATGCAGCCAACTGCATTTGTTTGGGGATGTGAATGGGGGAAGTACGGGTGCTGCAGAAGCGGTGGGTTCCCAATTAGGATTGGTGAATGCAGCAGGAAGGACATTATGGGCACGACGGGCCTGTGTTTGTCTTTTTGGTGGCAGCGGGACACTACTTGTGCTTGCCACCTTACCAGCTTGAACTGCACTTATGGGACTCGCCACGTCACCAAGTATTATTGCAGTGCTGGTTTGACTACGACCGGGGTGTACTAGGCCGCTGATGCTTGCCAGTTCACCAAAACGCTACCAAAAAAACTGTTAGCGATCGCAGGGATCAGGCCTGACTCTGCGAACACTGCAGTTATGCGTTTAGTGTTTTGTAAGTGACAGTGATCGATCGATACTGCACTTGGGTGGGCTGGGCTGGGCCGGGCGAAGGGGCAAAACGCAGGTGCTAGCAGGTATCTGGGCTGATCCCGCTAACACTGCGTTTTTGGGAACCCTAAACTGCTGGGGACGCTAGTATAGATCTGATCGGATCAGATATTGATCCGTTCAGATACTATACCACTAAGGGAGGTGTACGGTGCGTGCTTGGGTGTTAGCGATACTAGCGCTAACCTGATGCTGCTTGGGGCTGGTGCTTGCCAGTTCACCAAAACGCTACCAAAAAAACTGTTAGCGATCGCAAGGATCAGGCCTGACTCTGCGAACGCTGCAGTTATGCGTTTAGTGTTTTGTAAGTGACAGTGATCGATCGATACTGCACTTGGGTGGGCTGGGCTGGGCCGGGCGGAGGGGAAAAAAGCAGGTGCTAGCAGGTATCTGAGCTGATCCCGCTAACACTGCGTTTTTGGGAACCCTGAACTGCTGGGGACGCTAGTATAGATCTGATCGGATCAGATATTGATCCGTTCAGATACTATACCACTAAGGGAGGCGTATGCTGCGTGCGTGCGTGGGTGTTAGCGGTACTGGCGCTAATCTGACGCTGCCTGGGGCGACGCATATCACCGCCGGGCGATCAGGGGGCTAAACCTTTATTCAGTAATAAACGGCGGGTGCCCTGACACTATAAAAAATAAACGAACTAACCAGCGTCAACCGTAACGGTTATACAGTGATCAGTGGTGAAAGGGTTAACTAGGGGGCAATCAAGGGGTTAAAACCTTTATTAGGTAGTATATGGGGGTCCCTGTCGCTATAAAACGCTGACGGCGAACCTAAATATTTACGTCCCTAACTAGCGTCACCAGTGACACTAATACAGCGATCAGAAAAATGATCGCTTAGCGACACTGGTGACGGGGGGTGATCAAGGGGTTAAATCTTTATTAGGGTGGGTTAGGTGGGTACCCTAGACCTAAAGGGGGCTAATACTAACTGCCCTACCACTTCTAATGCCCCTTACACACGGTCGGATTTTCCGATGAAAAATGTCCGATCGGAGCGTGTTGTCGGAAATTCCGACCGTGTGTGGGCTCCATCGGACATTTTCCATCGGATTTTCCGACACACAAAGTTTGAGAGCAGGATATAAAATTTTCCGACAACAAAATCCGTTGTCGGAAATTCCGATCGTGTGTACACAAATCCGACGGACAAAGTGCCACGCATGCTCAGAATAAATAAAGAGATGAAAGCTATTGGCCACTGCCCCGTTTATAGTCCCGACGTACGTGTTTTACGTCACCGCGTTCAGAATGATCGGATTTTCCAACAACTTTGTGTGACTGTGTGTATGCAAGACAAGTTTGAGCCAACATCCGTCGGAAAAAATCCTAGGATTTTGTTGTCGGAATGTTCGAACAAAGTCCGACCGTGTGTACGGGGCATAACTGTCACAAACTGATACCATGCAGTAATCAGAAAAAAAAAAAAAAACTGCTTGGTGTCAGTGTGACGGGGGGGGGGGGGGGAGGGGTGATCGGGGGGCGATCGGGGGGGGGGATCGGGGGTGTAAAGTGTGCCTGGCATGTTCTACTGTGTGTGTGTGTGTTTGTGCACTCACTCAGATGTCTTCTCTCCTCGGCGCCGGAAGGGAAACTGCCGAGCCGAGGAGAGATGACATCACATCCTCTGCCTCTATTTACTACACAGAGGCAGGGGAAGATCCTCATTGGCTGGGAGCGATCGCGAGGGGGGGGGCACGATCGGATGGCCTCCCCCTCATCTCTGATCGCTGCGAGACCAAAGGCGACCGCGTCAGGCACCGGGAGGGGTCCGATCGGACCCCCCACCCGCGGGAAGGCAATCACGTACCAGGTACGTGATTTTGCCTGCCCGTGCCATTCTGCAGATGTATATCTGGCTAAAATTAGCACTTTTGATTTCTCCCATAGACTTTTAAAGGGTGTTCCGCGGAATTCGAATTTGCCGCGAACACCCCAAATTGTTCGCTGTTCGGCGAACTTGCGAACAGCCGATGTTCGAGTCGAACGTAAGTTCGACTCGAACTCGAAGCTCATCCCTAATGAGCACTGATAGGGCGGCACTAATGGCCACTTATAGGTGGCACTGATGAGCACTGATAGGCGGCAATGATAGGCACTGAAAGGCAGCACGCAGGATTACAAGCAGTGATCCGGAGCTTACTGTTAGCTGCCAGTAACTGCGCCGGTAGTGCGCAGGGCACACGCTCTCAGCACAGCTGTGTCTGCGTTGTGGTACGCAGATAAACAGCTGCTGGGTGCCAAGACCCAGCCGCCGAGAGGCCGCATGTTTGCGTGCCACAATGCAGCCACAGCCAATCACTGCGGTCACATGACATTTGTTACTGGTTCGGATTGGAGAAGAGAATCTCGTCATTTTCCTTAGTTGTATCCACTGAGGGTGGGATTGCAATGTTCCCATTGTTTTTAGTTTTAATACTGTTTGTGATTCTGGAGTTGTTTGTGTACCGGGGATTTTGTCTCTTGATTGTGAATGGAGGTGATAGTGTGCTATTGGTGAAAGTTCTGTTTAGGCCCCTTTTACACGGGAGCCTCCTCTATGTGGAACCTGTGTGCTCAGCGGGGAATCTTTTGTATTTCCAGAGCCTTGTCTTTACTTGTGCATAGCCTATCGAGTTCTAGTTTCTTAAAAAGAAAAAATGTAATTCTTCTCGATTATAAAACATTTTTCAATTTCAAAAAGTTTAACATCAGCAATAGCAATAATACTCAGGAAACATCCAATTGGTTTTCCATTCAGGGAGACCCTCAACAACAAACCAAGTGATGTTATCACCAACAGAGGACATACACAAAACCCCTTCTTCAGAAAGGACAACTACGTTAATACTCTTACTAGAACTTTCACCATTAGCATACTATTAGCTCAATCCACAATCATTAGACAACATCCTTGATACTCCTAAACCCATCAATCACTTCTTAACCTCCCTGGTGGTATGATTATGTCAGATTTTTGCATCTCAAAGCGGTACAATTATTTTGCATAGAAATTGGGCATTTTATATTGTAGGCCTGTAATTCTTAGCAATAACACACTTAAATCTGTCCAAACAAGAGTCTAGTAGATATCCCAGGTATGATAAAGTTTGAAACACAAAATCATAAATTATAATATAATAAATAAATATAAATAATTATAAAAAATAATAATAAAATGAATTTCCCCATGATTCACTATCGCTCAATTCTGCAAGTGTTCTAATTTACTATCGCTGTTTTCTAGCTGTTCTAAAGCCACTTTTGACGTAAAGGGACACTTTTTGGTTGCCATGGACAATCTCCAGTTTCCAGGCAGAAAGAACAGTATATATCATATAAAACTGCATGCAGGGCACTGGACAAACCACTGGGGACAAAAGGGATGTGAAGCAATTTCATACAGTAATGTAATCTGTAAGATTACAGTGTACTGTATGTATTATGATTTTTACATTTTTTTGAATTTGCCACCGGGCTCCGCCCCCACGTGTTGTGACGCTTGCAGGGAAGGGAGCCCGGCACACAGAGGCTTCAGGCAGAAGACAGAGCCGGCGAACACAGCGGGGGCCATCGCAGGATCCTGGGGACAAGGTAAGTAACCCGCACCAGGATCCTGCAACGCAATCCCGAGTGTGGCTCAGGGTTACCGCTAATGGTGCTGAAATTGAACCCCGAGCCACACTCAGGAAAACCGCCGGGGAGGTTAAAGTGGTTGTAAACCCTTGTATATACCCAGTGAAGTGAAAGGCCTCAGGTGATACACATACAACAAATCCTCCTACATAAGTTGTACCTGTTTATCTACAGTCTTCTCTTGTCTAAAGTACTTCCATTCAAAATCTAGAATTTATAAAGCTTGTCTAAGCTGTCAGAAAAAAAAGTGGGCAGAGAACTGAAGTTACACTACACAGAGCTTAGTGAGGAGAGCTCTGAGAGCTGATTGGAGGGAAGGGACACACCCCCCTCCATTAGTGCTCCTAATTGAGACACACTACAGAGGGATATGCTTTCTTCATATTTTATGTCTGAGGTTTACAACCACTTTAATTCTCTGGGACTAAGGTTCTCTGGGACATTAATGACTCTTCCGCTAATATATCCTAACCTACCAACTCCCCTGTTCATTTTTTAAACCCCCAATTAAGTTCTACAAAAAGGAAGTGTGTTACTGACAGGACCACCAGGTGAAAATAAAGGGTGGGAAAAAACAGAAAAAAAAAGAAAACTAATGCAGGCATTACATTTAAGGACTAGTAAGCTACAATATATTACATTTTTTGTTCTTGGTATTAGATAGGCTTTAACTGTATTTAAATCCATATTGATTTTCATACACACAGTTTTTATACCATCTTTTCATAATTAGACACTTATAGAAATGTAAACAATATATGCAATAAACAGATACTCCATACCCCCACATAATAATAACACAGACAACAGGAATCAGTTTAACTTATTGTTTAATTTTAATAAATAGCTAGAACAGTTTTCATTTGGTTTTCTCGCTTCCATTTTTTTCTTTGCTACAAGCTGCAACTCCCACGGAGGGCTGGAAACAGGATAACATGACGCTGCGATTTACAAAACACTGGCTTGGTAACTTTCACTGATGGTGGAGACACTGGGGGAAAAAGACATTCTTAGTCCTGGTATACTCCAGCTGGGTGATAATTTCCTTCACTTGT
This sequence comes from Aquarana catesbeiana, assembly GCF_042186555.1. Taxonomy (NCBI): domain Eukaryota; kingdom Metazoa; phylum Chordata; class Amphibia; order Anura; family Ranidae; genus Aquarana; species Aquarana catesbeiana. The sequence continues at coordinate 74,101,911 of NC_133329.1, read as the reverse complement.
ACGCGGAATAATTGAGGCATGACATGAAGGGAGTGCTATAAAAAGGGGCACAATTGGAAGCACAACTTTGAAGGCACTTGGAAAAAAAAAAAAAATAATAGATCAACAGAAAAACAGCCCATCGATAACCCAGCCCTTGCAGTCGGACCTGGTGGACACCAGGAAGTGAGGGCTTTGGTAAGACGGATGGAAGGTTGGCAGTGATGTGTTTCAGAATATCGAGATGAGACATCAGTAAGGGATAATGTAACAGAAAGTCTTAATGGAGGTTTTGGGCTGATATCTGACTTATTTCAGTAAAAAGCTGAATTCCTTTTACTGTGGTTTATCTGTCAAGAAAGAAAGAGGGGAAAAAAATAAATAAATAAGACTTACAGTATGCTTTTAACTAAATCAGATTAATTTCTTGTCCCTGGATATGTATGTGCATTTTTATTTCCTGTTTAATAAGTTGCTCTATGGGATGATGGACTTAGATGTGACTTGCAGAAAGGTTTTCATGCATGTGTAAGTCAAGACTTTATTAGGAAAATGTTTTTAAATTTAATTTAAAGGTCAACTAAACCCAAAATGGATATCTCTTTTTTAAGTTAACTAAAAAAACTGAAGATTTGTTATCTTATAAGGAACATCTAGAAGTGTAAATTGTGCCTGAGCATTACACTGGAATATTTACATTTTGTTTTAAATGGCAGTGTACGTCATGTGCCTAAGCACTCCTATGCTTTGAGCCTCATAGCTGTATATTTACAGTAAAATCATTGAAGGCACTACTCCCTCTCCTTGATGGTCTCACTCATTTTGGGGTGAGAATTGGTGGTGTCACTGCTATGCAGCTCACTAGTCTCCTTGCTGGAGAGGGCTTGAACCTGTGGACCTGCATTGCAAGGATCTCCCTGCAACTGTTCATTCATTAATTTAATCTGTGCTTTCTCTTGAGGGGAGGCCCTGACTTAAAGAAGCACAACCCCGAGCCTCTACCAAGATGGTCACCTCTCTAAAGACACGGGAAGATTTTTACTAAAACTGGAGCGTGCAAAATCTGGTGCAGCTATGCATAGAAACCAATCAGCTTCATGGTGTTATCGTCAAAGCTTAAACTACAACTAGAGGCAAAACCTTTTTTTAGTTTTGGATAAAGTGGAGAGGGATTAGAACACCCGTCAGTTTTTATTGCTGCCTGCGCGCCCTCATTAGGGAGATTCACCATCTCAATTTGTCGTGTTTACCATTGTTATTGAAAGTAAAAGAAAATCCCAAATTTTGGGTTGTCCCCAGAAAAATATTAGAGGGCAAATCTTATAATGGGGACACTAGTTCTGGTGAGCTTGGGGTCCCCAAGGGAATCCCTTAATTTGCAGGAATTTCCTCTCACTTCCTTGTTTGGCTATGGGACAGGATATGAAGAGAAATCTTCCCAATGGTTCACAGATGGAAAGAAAACAGCCAACAGGGTTTATAATCCTCCCTTACTCTATTTGAAATGGAAAAAAAAGTTTTGCTTATAGTTCTACTTTAATTGAACAAGCTGAAGTTAAAAACTGATTGGCTACCATGCAGAGCTGCACCAGATTTTGCACTCTCCAGTCTTAGTAAATCCCCTCCACAGTGTGAGATAAGGCATGGTATGTCCGTAATAGGGAAAATATCAACTGCTGGGAGATAACAGCTAATACTAGTAATTAGCACACACAGCAGGGCACAGCTTCCTGAATGTAGGTCCTTTTTAAGTGGCTCTTAGCATAGAATGCATGAAGGTAAAAAAACATTGAGCCTTTACAACCACTTTAACCACTTCAGCCCCGGACCATTTGGCTGGCCAAAGACCAGAGCACTTTTTGCGATTCGGCACTGCGCCGCTTTAACTGACATTTGTGCGGTCGTGCGACGTGGCTCCCAAACAAAATTGACGTCCTTTTTTTCCCCACAAATAGAGATTTCTTTTGGTGGTATTTGATCACCTCTGCGGTTTTTATTTTTTGCGCTATAGACAAAAAAAGAGCGACAATTTTGAAAAAAACTCAATATTTTTTACTTTTTGCTATAATAAATATCCCCCAAAAATATAAATAAAAATGTTTTTTTTTCCTCAGTTTAGGCCGATACGTATTCTTCTACATATTTTTGGTAAAAAAAATCACAATAATAATATTATAATATTATATAATATAATATTATTGGTTGGTTTGCGCAAAATTTATAGCGTCTAGAAAATAGGGGATAGTTTTATGGCATTTTTATTTTTTTATTTTTTTTTTTATGGCAATCAGTGATTTTTATCGTGACTGTGACATTATGGCGGACAGATTGGACACTTTTGGCGCTATTTTGTGACCAGTCACATTGATACAGCGATCAGTGCGTTTAAAAATGCATTGATTACTGTGTAAATGTGACTGGCAGTGAAGGTTTTAACCAGAAGGGGGCGCTGAAGGGGTTAAGTGTGTCCTAGGGAGTGAGTCTAACTTTAGGGGGAATGGGTTACACGTGTCATGACACTGATCACCGCTCCCGGTCACAGGGAGCTGTGATCAGTGTCCTGTCACTAGGAAGAATGGGGAAATGCTTGTGAGACGATCGCGGGTATCCCCGTGGACATCGAGTCCGCGGGACCCACGGTCACACTCACGGAGCTCACGGCGGGCGTGTGCGCCCACAATGCCGCGTCTTAAAGGGCAACGTACAGGTACGTTAATATGCCTGTACGTGCCATTCTGCCGACGTATATCAGCGTGAGCCGGTCGGCAAGTAGTTAAGAAAGGAGTTGATAGTTCATCTCACCATGCCTGCCCCAAAGTGAAATTGTTAATGTTTTATTTAAATGGTTATGTTTTGCAACCTAGCAGAAATCATTTCAATGATCTAATGCAGGCCATACACGGGTCGAATTCCAAATGAATTTTCTTTCGAAAATCCGAAATTTCTTGCGTTTTGTGATCCGATGATGCCATCATTGATTTCGCAATTCGACCAACCAAGTCTCTCATTTCACGTTGCTACAGAACATAATTTTTGTGGCCGGGAAACTTCTTTTCTTTCTAGGAATTTTCTTTTCTTTCGCTCATGTGCATTTCTTTTTCAGTTACATTTCTTGCACGATTCTCCCATCATTGATCAGAAAATCATTAGTTGTTCAAAAAATTTCCAACAAAAAATCGGCCGTTGCTGCAGCCCACTTATGGTGCAAATTTCGAACGAAAATTCTTTTGGGATTCAACCCATGTCGGTCATATAAACAGTGTTCCTTATATATAAGCTGTTTGAAAGTAGAGAAGCCGTGTTGCTTACAGTAACCAATCAATCATTCCTACAAGGATTTACTAATACTTGTTAGAGAAATGAAAGAATTACCTTGGTTGATATGGGAAACATAGGCAGTGGGGTTTATTTACTAAAAGCAAATCCACTTTGCACAAGTGCACTTGGAAGTGCAGTCGCTGGAGATCTGATGGGGACATGCAAGGAAAATAAAAAAACAGCATTTTGGCTTGTACATGATTGGATGATAAAATCAGCAGAGCTTCCCCTCATTTCAGATCTTCCCCTCACTTGCAGTGCACTTGTAGTGCAAAGTGGATTTGCCTTTAGTAACTCAACCCCAGTGTACCTTTTCAGACACTTTCAGTACTTTGTACTTTAGTAGCTTACCTTTCAGTTAGGCAGAGATCTACATCCCAGAACCGCATTGCCCAGTCAGTCATGCACTCTGATTTTTTCTTTGGTGTACACAAAAGCAGCTAATACAGTATATATATAGATCCATTTCACCAGCCCTTTTCATGCAGCGTTTTCAACATGTCAGCAGAAACAAATAATACTTTTTTTTGTGAACAAAAAAAGTCTTCTACGTGATAACATGTTTTCAAATCCGTTAATCTGATTTTTTTTTCACTAAAACCTTTGTTTAGGTTGCGCAAAAAAAAAAAAAAAAATCTGACATCTGGGACATATGATACAATTTTGATATCATATGATTGCTGAGAAATTGACATTTGCAACAAACATAGCTGTCAAAAGAGATTGCAGCAAACATATAAGACAGGAACATGTTGCTTTTTGGTTCTTATGCTGGTTCTTTAGTGACATAAGAGACAAAATAGATGTGAATTTTAAATAAATGGCACAGTGTAAATCATGAAGTAAACCTGGACCAAGGGGAAATCACAGACAGGTAAAAAGGGTATAATCAGATTATTGTTAATTATTTAGGTCCGTGTGAGGTCTTTCTGTGGTAGGGCGTTAATGTTTTAATTCTAGGTTTTAATGAGCAGTTTTGTGATGTATTATTTTGTGAAGTAAACGTGTTTGATAGATTGTAGTGTTAAATGTGTATTACATAGTACAAATAAATTATTCACTAGAATGGACTATATGTAAAAGTCCAGTTTTAATTGCTGTTTTTTTGTGCTAGGAGTTTGAAATGTCTACTGATGTAGTAGATGTACTGTAAATAGGAACTGGGTGACAGAACTGACAAGACATTTATAGAAGACATTGTAATCAGGTTAGGTTACAGATGACAGACAAGGAGCAGCACATGAAGGTGAATGAATATGGATAACTGCATGCAGATGATAAAGACAGAAATGCTGTCAATGCATGCAATGTGATGGGATACCTGTTAAACAACAACAGGGAGGTGGTAAGGAAAGATTTATCCTATGGGAGAGGATAGAAAAATACTGGTTTAATATGAAGACATTGAAATGGAAATGATGTTTAGTACATTTCTGTAACTTATCCAGACTTTGCATTTAAATAGTATTGTTTATGGTAGTAATGTATAAAGCAGTTATCTTACTGACTTTAAAATTCAGTCTGTTCTTTGCCTGTTAAAATTCAAGCCTAGCTTGATAAATAAGCCACTGTTGCTACAAACTAAAATTATTGCACTTACCATCAAGGTAGTTACGGGCAACAAATTTCAAAAGCTCATCCAATAGGATGACAGGGAAGGAAATCTTCAGTACAACGAACCACTGTTCTATGTTCAGAGGTGTCAACTTGAAGATCATCTGAGGAATAGATCAAACAAACAGGATGAAGCCATGTCTTAGAGCATCTACAATAAATGCATGAACTTGGTGATTCGTTAATAAAATACGGTTTGTTTTTAGCTTTCAAGATTGATGTGTGTTTGAAAATATTACTCCTGATTTTTTATTTTTTTGGAAGAAAGGCAGCACTGGTTTCATATTTAAAGCATGTTAGTTTTAAAAGTGAAAAAACAGTAGCTTCTCCCTAATATATAATTATGAAGCTAATACTAGCATATTTCAGATTCGTGTCAGGTTGACTAACTTGTTTATTTTGTTCATATTTTGCAGGACAGAAACTATATGTTATTGAAACAATGGAGGACATATGGGTGCATGTATTTGTTACATGACTTTGCTAGACAGATTATAAAAAATGCATTATGGGCAATGGCAGGCTTGTTATTGATGGGCCGTGCATTCCAGTGGTACAGGCGTCTGCCCTTCCCTCTACATGCCAGGGTCCCAATGTCCGGCTATTGAATACAACACCTTTCCTACATGACTTGATAGCTGTGCACACTGGGAATGATGATCTATGTGATTTGGTTATAATGTTATTTGTTCTTGTTCCTCTTAGTTTACTTGGGGGGCACACTCCTTAAACCTTGCTTACTGTCTTTGTTTTTTTTTTTTTTGGCATTACTCTGCAATAGATGTGCTTCGCTATATATATATATATATATATATATATATATATATATACTTCTTCTATTTTGCAAAAAGGATAATAAACACAAATTCAACATAAATAAGGCATTATGTGTGCCAGAATTACAATTTAGGAACATTAGTGAAAGTAAATGTTAATTGAATATATGGTATACAAACTGAAGTGGTCTGTTATTTATTAGCTAAATTATACTTTAATCAATGACTATAGTCTGCTCTTCTTTTTATAATATGCAACTTTAACATTTTCACTCACAGGCAGAGGTTCAACATAGAGGATAAGGAAGTGGAGGGACATGGAGAGGCAGATGGAGCCCAGCAGCCAAAAGTTGACCCATGGGGGCATTCTGATCAGAGACTGGTTTTCTGAAAGACTGTAAGAAGAAAAGAAGAAAATAATTTGTCTCTTTTTTCATTCTGATATAAGAATAATAATAAAAGAAAAGTGTGACAAAGGCGAAAACAAAAATGGAAGATTCTGATAGTGTTTTTACCTGTTGAGAGCATTGCACATCTCAATTGTGACCAACACAGACAGAGCCATGGTCATTGGAACTGGAGACTCAAAGACTTCACAATCATGACCCTCAAATTCAGGATTGTCTTCTGTGCACTGCATGAAGTGGCTCTGGGTGTAGAAAGTAATTAGAATAAGAAAAACTTATATTCTATTAAATAGCAATATTCAAGGTGGAGCTTTTGAATTATTTCCTTTTTTAAAATTTTCTTGAAGTAGTAAAGGAGAAATTTGCATTCTTCACTGCCTGATTATGTACAAAACTGTCCTTTGAAGAAAACATGTGAAAGAAAGAAAAAATAGAAACATATCCTTACCAGCTGGTAGAAAGTTACATTAGGTCCATCATCAGCATACATAAACCACCAGGCAGCAGCACCAACAGTGGCTGCACCGACGTAGCCTGAACAGAAAGATTATTTGTATGGTTATAAACACAAAGACTTATGACCCAAGAACAAAAAAGATAACTGCAATACAAAGCAATGCACCATACCTCCAATGGCCATGTAACGGAAGAAGAGCCAGCCACTGATGAGGGGCTCTTTGGGGCTACGTGGTGGTCTGTCCATGATGTCCAGATCAGGGGGGTTGAAGCCCAGGGCTGTAGCAGGCAGACCATCTGTGACCAAGTTCACCCACAGCAGTTGTACAGGGATCAAAGCCTCAGGCAGACCCAGAGCAGCAGTCAGGAAGATACTGTTTGAAACAAAAATATGGACCTAGACGTCAAGTTCCCATGACAAATAAAAATGATAAACACCATGGTGACCTAATTTGATGGGTGAACCAAAATATTGCAAAATGAGTTGTAAATGTGACTTGAAACTTATTACTTTATTTGGACCAAAACTTGGAGTCTCATTTAAATCTCTAGAGATCCCTGGGACATGAATGGTGTCTGAAAATGAATAACTCACCAGACGACCTCTCCTACGTTGGAGGAAATGAGGTAGCGGATAAATTGCTTCATGTTGTTGTAGATGGCACGGCCCTCTTCTACTGCAGCCACAATGGTGGCGAAGTTATCATCAGCCAACACCATCTCTGAGGCTGTCTTAGCTACAGCAGTACCAGAGCCCATAGCAATACCAATCTCAGCCTTCTTCAGAGCTGGGGCATCATTTACACCATCACCAGTCTGGCAGAAAAAAAAGGTAATATACAATGTTAGACTTTTGCAGCAGAAAAGCATAGTACAGTTATGCAACCAGTCAAGGGGAAAGACATGCAATATAATTTAGAGGAAAGAAAAATCTCCATATAATTTATTTGCATACCATAGCTGTAATCTCATCGCAGGATTGCAGGAACTCTACAATCTTGGACTTGTGAGATGGCTCGACTCTGGCAAAGCAGGAAGCATGTTTGACGGCTTCTCTCTGTTCTGCAGGAGGCAGATCATCAAACTCACGACCAGTGTAGGCACGGTTTGACACGTCGTCATTCTCACCAAAGATTCCAATACGACGACAGATGGCGATAGCTGTGCCTTTGTTGTCACCAGTGATCATGATGACACGGATACCAGCATCACGGCAAAGTTGGATGGAGCCCATGACCTCTTTACGTGGGGGATCCAGCATACCCACACAGCCAACGAAGGTCAGGTCAGTCTGTGGAATAGAAGTTAAGTTAGCTGCAGCAGTGTAATCAGTAGATGTAAATTAATGTGATAAGTTTGTATTTGAACAGAGAACAGGTTATACTTTGAGATACTAATGAGCTAGCATGAGATGTGCAGTTCTTCTGTCAATGTGAGTTAAGTTTTAGATTTTCAGTGAAATGGTTTTATTTATTGTTTATAATGATGATTACCTATTATGGGAAACATGATTTGCCCGTAATTGACTGTTGAAATGTCTCCACAGACATGTGTTTGTACCGAGGGGGGGGGGGGGGGTCATACATTGCCTCACACAGTATTGAAACGTCATATCTTTTGTATATAGTGCCACAGCATTACCTCATAGTCAGCAAATTTGGTGGAGTCTTCCAGAACCATGTCCTCTCTCTTGGGTGGAGTGTCTCTTGTGGCAAGAGCCAAACAACGCAGGGTATCTCTGCCTGTGCCCCACTCTTTGACTACAGACAAAATCTTGTCCTTGATACCAGAAGTGAAGGGTACACGAGTTGTGCCCACACGTACATAGTTGCAACGGTCAATCACACCTTCTGGGGCACCCTATATTATACACAAAAATATAAGACAAAAATTAACTTAGACAAAATACACATGAATACTCCTGATTAAGCACTATATGCAAATGCCATGCTGTGTTACTTACTGTACATCTTGTGATGATGGCAGCATGTCATGTATAAACATTATTTGCACCCACATAATTTAAGTTTATGCATTTCAGTTCACTAAAATATTATAACATACTTTACAGTGCACAGATTATCAGTACCACGAATCTCCCCAAACTCCACCGTGAAAAAGTTTTTCTCTTTTCCGTCGGTTTACTTTTGCAGTGAAATAAGGTTTTAAAACTGATTGTACCTTCACAAACATCTTGTTGCCAACAGCAGCACGGGAAGCCTTGGCAGGTGTGCAGTAGACAGACATGGATTTCCTGTCACGTGAGAACTCAAGAGTGAATTCCTTCTTCATCAGTTGCTTGATAACCTGAGTTATAAGAAGGGTAGTGTTGCTTTGTTAGGGTTCTCATTGATGACATTTATTGTGCTTTATTTGTGGTTGATTGTAAATTAGCTATTAAAGAAATATTTGTGACTTTTTTTTTTCATTAAGGATTCAATAGCTCTATCTTATTTAATTTATCTTATTGAATTTAGAAATTTAAAGGGAATGTACTGTATATTTGTGTGGCTTTTTTTTTTTTTTTAACTATTGTAAGTTTAAAAAATATATATATATGTAGGGTAGATCCATGACTCTGAGTTCGCAAAGCATGCTCAGATTTCTCATAACAAAACCCAGCATTGCTAGCATACCTGGAGATACCCCGTGTTTACCTAAGACAGGCAGTCTGTTTGCCATAACTTAGCAATGAGAGAGGCGACTTGTTTGCCCCTCTTGGGCGACAGATTCTGAAATATGTGAAATCTGATCTCTCCAGCTCTTCAGGTCTATTTCAAAACAGCAACTGGTTTATAGACCTAAAGACCACTAAGGCTTTCTTGAAAATGATGAAATATTCAAAACTTTATTTTTTGAGCTTAACAAACAAAGGAAATATCGTAAAAAAAAATTAAATTAAATTAAATTAAATTATAATTAATTAAATTTTGTATTTTTAACCAAAATTTCCAAATAGAACCCTTCTCAGAACAGTTTCTTAAGTTTCATAAAGTTGTGCCTATAATAACAGGTGTTTGGTATAGTGTGTTACATGGGATCATTAAGAAGCAGATGGGAGTTAGGTTTCTTGTACATGACAAGTCCAAGGCAGGTGTCTGGTATAGAAAGTCTCTTAAAAAAACTACAGCCAACTTGCTGTGAGTTACATGCTGTAATTAGCTTTCTATATTGGTAGTAAGCTGGGGTAACTTGTCACAAGATGGGCCTGCAAATTTGAAGGTTATATACTCTTGTGTAAATCATATATTCAGGCTAAGTAAAACTTGTCTCTGTTTCTAATCCTGCTGTTTCTCCTGTTAGATCAGTTTTTTTTTTTAAAAAAAAGCTTTTTTTTTTCATTTATAAGATTGGAAATGTATGTAAAACCCTCATGCTTATTTTCTGGCATTTTTGTCTGACAAAGTATAAACATTAAAAGCTTTACTTTAGGTGCTGGACATGCAATGGTTGAGGCAGTGGCCAGTATTGGTGGCTGGCACAATATATAATCTGGTACTTACAGAGTTGCAGGCATTGGCACGCTCCACTTTGGACAGGCTCTTTACTTCAGTGTTGAATACATTCATCTTCTCAACCAGGGTTGTCAGAGCAGTTTCAGTAGCTTCGCCAACCTTCTCAAAAACACCTTTAGCCTGGTGAAAGAAAAAGTTTCAGAAGGTAAGTTCTGAGCAAAGATTTTCTAGATGTCATCACAGCAGCCACACGAACATGATTAGTGCAATTTTAGCTGACCCTATAGTCTTAAATTACTTTTGTGTTAATTAGAGCTAGAAATGACTTCATGCTTTGCATAAGACACACACTGTATTTTGTATGCACTGTGTTTGAATGGACACACAGAGCTGCGGCTCGGTTCGGTTGCCCCCATAGCAAGCTGCTTGCTGTGGGGGCACTCAACAGGAGGGAGGAAAGCTGAGGAAGAACCCAAGAAGAGGAGGATCTGGGCTGCTCTGTGCAAAACTACTTCACAGAGCAGGTGAGTATTAGATGTCTGTTATTTTTAACCAAAAAAAAAAAAAAAAACAAGACTTTACAATCACTTCAATCACTTTAAGAGTAGGAGTGCTATGTTTCTCATCTAGTCCGAAATTAAAAAAAAAAATATTTTAATTTAGTTTATCACAATCACAAAAGTCACTACACTTAGTTTTTAGTATAATTTACAAAACTTTGAGCACATGCAGCGTTAGATAAACAGGCCAAACATAGTTTAAGGGAAAAATGTAGTGGTGTAGACTATTTGTGTTTACCTCGTTAAAGTCGAGAGAAGAGTCATTGCAAAGTGCACAGATTGTGGCCAACTCCACCAGCCCATCATATTGGCCAGCTTTCACATTCTTATCATTCTTCTGACTGAGAGGACACCACATAGAAAGAAAGGGGGTCCCCGGGAAAGGATGACAGGAGAAAAAGATTTGGTGAGACAGGGAGAGATGGTTTACAGAAGAATAGAGGGGGGGACGCAGATGTGCAGATATACGGTAGGTAAACATAATGATAAAGGATGTCTTAAAATGGACATGGCAGATACCATGGTAGAGTAAAGAATTTAGTTTTAAAACAAAAATAAAATGAAATTGTACAAAAGGGCACAGGAGGGAGAAAATTAGAGATACAGCGGGATACGGTGACAAATGGAAAGTAATGCAAGAATAATGATTTGTGCAGATAGAAAGCAAAAGTATGCAATGGGTAAAAGTGTAGGTTCCAACGTAGGCACGTAGGTTAAATGGTGCCGTGTACAAACTCCTAGTGTTCCCTCTTCTGTTGCAGTTCACAGAACTATTGGTTGAGTAGAATGCACCAGTAAGCAGAAATGTACATTTAACTGTATTTAAACTTACACATCTCCTTCAGGGGCATAGGTGGATCCAGTAATGGTGAATTCATTCAGGGAGGCGACATCGCCTTCAACTTTATCAAGCACAAACATCTATTAAAAAAAAACAAAAAAAAAAACTTTTGAAACATACTTCTTATGTATTGATTTGGATGCCAGATGGTCACAAAAAGTGATAGTATTTATATAGAAAACACCCCGTATTAGATGAAGACACACAATAAAGGTAATTATGTAGGCTTACCCTGCAGACAGACATCTGGTTGGTGGTCAGAGTACCAGTCTTGTCAGAGCAGATGACTGAGGTGCAACCAAGAGTTTCTACAGAGGGCAAGCTCCTTACAATGGCATTCTTCTTGGCCATACGTCTTGTACCCAGGGCCAGACAGGTGGTGATTACAGCAGGGAGACCTTTGTGCAAAGAGTGACTCTTGGTAAAAAAAAAAATGGACTACTGCTATCTGTGTATGCTACAGCCACCCTAAAGAATAATGCTCTTACCTTCAGGGATGGCAGCTACAGCCAGAGCCACGGCAATCTTGAAGTAATAGACAGCGCCTTTGATCCAAGAGCCACCATGGATGGGGTCATTGAAGTGTCCAATGTTGATAAGCCATACAGCAACACAGATGAGGGAAATGACTTTGGACAGCTGCTCTCCGAACTCATCAAGTTTCTGCTGCAGGGGGGTCTTCTCCTGTTCAGTGGCTGCCATCTCATCACGAATTTTACCAATCTCTGTGTTGGCGCCAGTGGCAATGACAATACCAATAGCTTTGCCAGCTCCTACGTTGGTACCCTAAGAAACAGAAAGGGGGTTATCAACTGTTCCACAAAAGCAACAGATAAATTCAACGAAAAGCCCAGTAAAAAGGGACAATGTCAAAAACACTTACGGAGAACAGCATGTTTTTCTTGTCCTGGTTGACAGCTCTGAGGTCAGGAACAACCTCTGTGTGTTTGATGACAGAGACAGACTCTCCTGTTGGGTGAAAAAAATTTTATGTGAGGCATCTACAAGATGAATGTATGATTCAAAAATTTGAAAGTGAAAGTGGCTGTCTCACCTGTCAGGATGGACTGATCAATACGCAGAGTGGTGGATTTAATACTGATGAGTCTGATGTCAGCTGGGACTTTGTCACCAACTAGGAAGGAAGGACAAGAGATATGTGAAAACCCAACCGTAATTCCAACAAGGTCTTTATTTCTTAAAAACTTGTTTTTTGCAAGGTCTGGGAAGAAACGTTTATCATAGTTATAGCATCTTTTAAACTAGCTGAAATGTTTATGAATTTTCTACTAACTATTTTTAAACTACCATTGAAATCATTTTTCCACCCAAAAGATTCGGTGCCTTTGGAATCAAGTTGGCTTATATGTCTGTGATTCTGTTGGTGAAATCTTCCCAGCTCCGATATCCCAGAAACAAATAAGACTCCGGCAATTCTCAAATGAGTTAAGCTGTAATATTTGTTTGGGTTAACTGGCCTTTTACTGGTTATTATACATTAGGCCAAAGGTTCTCAAGCAGGGATCTGTTTTCTGTAAGGCTAGATCCACACTAGTGCAGCTTTGACTTGATCTGTATTTGTAGGGCATTTTTGATGTGTTTTTGACGCTTTTTTCATGCTGATGTATTTTTTTTTAGCAGAAGTAGGATATACGACACTGCTAAAAGCGCATTAAAACACATGTACATGCATTTTACATGCATTTGTGGTGCGTTTCCATTGAAGTCTATGAGGCACAAAATTGCGATGCGTAGCACCTGTACCTTCACCAAAGTTGCATCGCAGTAGCATTGAATTGATGTGAACGGGTGCCATTGATATCAACGTTATTTAAATAATGCGATTCTGTGTGCCCCAAGTGAAATTGTACTAGTGTGAACCAGGCCTAAGGGATGCTTTTGACATGTTCAGGGGTTTACTTTTCTTTATAACAACACCTTAGAGCAGCTTTTCTCAACCTTTTCAACACAGAGGAACCCTTGAAATACCTTTCCAGTCTCAGGGAACCCCTGCTAAAAATGACTATATCTACGACTCATGATACATTCGTGTGATGGTCAGTGGGAAGAATGCCCCTTACACTTGTGGTCATTGGGAAGAATTACCCACTTACAGATAGCTAAAAAGATCAATGAGGTCAGTGGGAACTTATCCGAGAGGCAGAAATTGTAACTTCAAGCAACCACTAGAGGAACTCTTGAGTTCCATAGAACCCTGGTTCAGAAACTCTGCCTTACAGCTTAAGCAAATAATAAATCCCTTTTAAAGATATATTTTTCCTTCTTTAAAATCATAAAGGATTTTGTGAAAGGTTTTAAGCAGTAGATACTTTCACTGCTTGAATGTAAGTAATGTTTTAGAAAGGCTCACATTTCGCCTGGAATAGTCAGTGTGTGTTTTGGAGCTTTTATGATAGTCTATCATTGTTTTAAGGAGTATAGACCCTTTACAGCTTAGCAAATATAAAAATAAAGATACACTTGTAAATTCAGTATACACCAGTATTTGTTTTATTATAAGTGTGTTTAGGACTGCAAGGTCGCCTTGAAAGAAAATTGCTTTTGCAACTGCCATAGGGGTTGCAAACAATGCAGATGTCTTTGACTTGGAAGAATATACTTTTTTTTTTTGTTTTACAAATTTACACAGTATTTTAATGAAAATTGTAATTTTGCATTATATAGAGCTCATAATATTTTAAATTAGGAAGGAACATTTAAAAAAAAGTATTTTTACACTAGCGTTACGATTCCAAAAAGTAATTTTTAAAATTTTTCTATTTTTATGTAATCTTTCTTTTCAATTGAAAATTACAAAAGAAATAAAGTAAGAAGACATGTCAGCATCCATAAAAGCATACACGTTCAATGTTTACAAGTTAAGCCATTTCCATGCAACATCCATGAGTATGAGTAGATATCAATGAGTCAGTTCCATAACAAGCACGCATGGAGGAGTTATGGACCTCAGTGCCGGTTCACACTAGACGCGGCACGACTTGCAGGTCGCCTCACCGAGGCGACCTGCACACGACTGCCGGGGCGACTTGCAAGACGACTTCTGTATAGAAGTCTATGCAAGTCGCCCCCAAAGTAGTACAGGAACCTTTCTTCTAAGTCGGAGCGACTTGCGTCGCTCCGATTAGAACGGTTCCATTGTACAGAACGGGAGGCGACTTGTCAGGCGGCTAGGTCGCCTGACAAGTCGCCCCCGTGTGAACCAACCGAGCCTAAGTCTTTGATATCTACTCATACTTTTTTGTACATCGACAGACTTTTACATGCTCTATATCAGGGATCTACAAACTATGGCCCTTCAGCTGTTGCGGAACTACATGTCCCATGAGGCACTGTAAAACTCTGACATTCACAGACATGACTAGGCATGATGGGAATTGTAGTTCCTGAACAACTGGAGGGCCGTAGTTTGGAGACCCCTACTCATCATTAAATATATCATTATATCATATCATTAAATCCATGCCTTCATGCCTGCAATTGGGTATCTGTTGAACCACTGTTAAGTAGTGGGTGTTGTAATGATTTTATTATGTGTGATTTTAACAATAATTGTAATAAAGTTTATTTTGTTTATATACCTACTGCTTCATGTTGTGCCCACAAAGTCTGCTATTTTTTTGAGAAAGTCTAGATTACTTTCTCAATCCTTTTTTCTCCATTTCCGTAATATTAAGCAGATTTTTATGCAATGCAAAGCCATATTCCAAAAGGTATAGATTTGCCAGTTTTCTCTATCTATCAAAAGCCAGTAACGTGTTGTATGCATTTCATTCAGGAAATACTGCTCTGAGTGAGAGTAATGACACAGAGACTGCCAACCTTGGGTAAAATGGCACAGGAGCAAGTTGCCCTATTGTGTACGTTATAGTGAAAGATAATGTTCTTTGAAAAAGTGGCTATGCGTTGAGCTACACATCTGGAGTTAGAG